>NW_024081801.1:457219-531553 GCF_003009895.1 Hyaena hyaena | reverse complement strand
GCCATCTTGCCCTCTCCTCCCAAAATCATTTTTAAATTAAATACATTCATAGGGGTTAAATCTGTCCATTATTATATAAATGTAATAAATCACCATTAGAACTCAACTGCAATGGATATCTATATCCCTACTGAGTTAAATTTTGCCAACAGTCTTGAAACTTCTTTGATTTTGTTCTTCTATCACTAAAACATTTTTAAATTTATTTCCAAATATGTTATTTATAAATTATTTATGTGGCTTACTCCACTAATAAAATTTAAAAATACACACAAAATATAAATAAAAATGTAATATAGTCAATGAACCCAAATTTTATTATGTTATATTATTAGTAATCTAAAAATTCTGCTTATTTAAGGTTAGAATTGATGAATACAGTATAGTTAAATGTGCTGTCTTCCCTTTTTTGGTCTTCCCATAGTAATTTGAAAGTTAGCTTCAAATTTCAATTTATTAAAATATTTATTTTAAGGACTGACCAAGATGAAGAAGATATTATACAGTGGTACTTAGTTAAAAATAGGTAAAATATAACATTGGTTGTACTTACTAAATCATTACATTGGCATTTGGACCACACACACTAAGTATGTAAGTCCTGTGTTAGGAAAGAGGAGATACTACTGCTGGCCTGGTCCTCTGCTCTGTTTCCCTTTTTTACTACAGGTACTAGTGTGGCTGGATGTTCCTGAAATCTATGGTTTCTTGGTTAAAAGGTAACTCTCCTACAGTGAGGCAATTTACTTAATTTTTTTTTTAATTATTTGGAGACACTGCCCCTGATAATATCAGACAATGGCTTTGTCAATGCTTAACTCTCTTCTCCGTCTGTCACTTACAATCCCTTCCTTTGCTGGATTATGCATCCTAGCATTTTCTTTTAGCCCAAAGCCAGAGAGGAAACCCTCTTGAGAGAATCTGTTTAAAAATGGTCTGCAGGGTTTCTTCCATTTCTTTGAATTCCACTACGACTGAGGCAGTATGACAAAGTGGTTAAGATATAGGGTCTCAAGTCTAACTGCTGTATTAAAATTGTGGCTCAGCCATCTAGAGGCTCCATAACTTTGGGCTAATTGTATCTTTTTTCTGTGCTTCAGTTTCCTAAACAATGTGAGAAAAGATGTGGACATGGTTTTGGAAAGAATTGCTATTTTTGTGAGGTGATCAGGAAAAGTTAAAAGGTGGTATTTAAGGAAAGATCTTTAAAAAGTGAGGAAGTATGGCATATGGATATGTTGGGGAGACTGGTCAAGGTGAAGCAAACAGCATGTGTCAAATTCTTGAAGGAAAAGTATGTTTGGTCTGGCAAAACAGAAAAAGAGAAGGGAGAGGCTCGCACAGTAAAAGATGATCAAGGAGTAATGAGCTCCAAAAGAAACTATGGAGACAGCTGATGAGAGACCAAGTATGCTATTACAAAGAATCTGTTTTAAACTCTGAAAGAGGAGGGAGGCAAATTGAGGACTCTGAGTAGAAGTGTGACAAAATCTGACTAGATTTATCTTTTCCTGGGGTTTAGTTCTCCATTTGCTCTACCTCATGATATTCTCATTCAGTGGCTTTACCTGTTCCCCATGTAAGCTTCTTGGGGGCCAGAACCATTAATTATTTATCTTTGAATCTACAGAGCTTTGTATGCTGTCCAGATTAAAGTAGATGTTCCACAATGATGTGCTGGAAGAATGAATTACAAACAAGAGAAAAATTCAGTCTTGAATTAGTCAGCTGAGAGAAGTGAAAAGAGCTGTGTTATGAAATCTGATAGATTTTATATATTTGTTCAGAAACACTGACTCTGTGACCTTAGGGCAATTATATAATTACCAATTCATTCATCAGTACTTTTTTATTTAGTACTGTGAACAAAATATGGATCTCTTAAATTATCTGGGACTTAGTGTCCTTGTTTTTACAATGAGAGCTATACCTACCTGTAAAGTCCTATTCTCTCAAGATATCCAATTCTAAATTAAGGGTATTGTGAGCCTCAAGGAATGTTTGTCTTAACTCACTCAAATGGACCATTTCCCAGGTATGTTTTAATGAAATTGAAGACTAGAAACTGTCTCCCAACTATTAAAGCCTTAGGCCTATTGAGAAATCATTAGTTTTATAAAACTTTAAAATGCTTTCTCCCATTCAGTTTGACATTGCTAATGATCTTGAATCTACTTTTTCCCTTGATATTCTTATATTGTCTAATTCATAAAACTTAACAAAGCATATACTACACATAAACCTACATTACTCTTCCATATAAAGACAATAGGGACACATTAAAATATACACATTAATGCAGCTGCATAAAATCAACTATATTAGTTACCATCAGACATGCTGTAATATGAATTCAGCCACTAATTATTGAAATATGCATTTAATAATTCATGTTTCATTAATAATGAAACATTAAAATACAGCATATAAAGAAATATATTTTATTTAGTATGGCATTCTGGAGAATTATCTTGAGGCAACAGACTAATTTAAAATATTATTGTTCTTATCACACATTCTGAGCTATTTCATGAAAACAGTCATATATTCTATTCATGACCTAGCTTTAACTTGGCTCCTCTGAAATTTCCCTGCACTATTTTTAATGCCTTGAGGGGGTAGGGTGGGATTTAAACTAAGATCATTTCTCTATAATCATCGCACATTATTGTAGCATGGTGAAATAATAATAAAATTGAGCATTGACATATTTTATGTGGAGGGAAAAAATAAGCTTGCAGAGTATTTTCTGTTATTGCCCGTTCCGAAGTGGAAAGTGTTTCTGTAATTTTTTTTTTAGATTTTAGCAATAGAAGAGTAAACAAAATGTCAGTTATTTTACTTGAAAGATTTTCTACTATGTACAGTCACTTGCAATGACAGGGCTTGGTGGTGTCCCTTGGAACTGTATGGCTCCTACTATGGGGACATCAGAAAATAATGCCCGCAATGTTGTCGACTGCATCATATACTGAAAAAAAAAAAAAATTCCTATGCTCCAAAGCATGGCAGCCTTACAGAATTTTCAAAATTGCCATTCATGTTTGTTAATTAATCTATGTTTTATTCTGTTTTTGGAAATATTATTTATTTTCCAGTTGACTACATTGCTTAAGCATATTTGTATCTCATAACAGAACAAATCCTTTATTTTGATTATATATAATAACAGTAACTATTTTGTATGACTTTTTGACCTTGGTCCTCTTGGGTTATTTATTTTTCTTCATCCCTCTTAACAAATACTATTCTATTACTGGTGTAATGGAGTCCCAAGGACATTACACCAGTAAAAGAACATTTCCTTTAATCTGGACAGCATACAAAGCTCTGTAGATTCAAAATAAATAATTATCCTGTCAACAACTGATCTTTGTTTTTCTCCTCACTCTTAACTCTGGTCAGATACTTCCAGGGTACATGCTCTGATCTGGCTGCTGCTAGGAGTCTTGAAAAACTGCCAGCTGAACCCGATGTCTATCTTTAAGCTTCTTTCTAAGAAAATTGTTTCTCTCTTTCTGTTTCCTTTGCCTCACCTCTCCAACACTTGATGGTTTTGGAGGGTTTTTTGTTTTGTTTTTATTGCTTTTAGTATGTTCATTTTTGGTAGTATATCTATATCAATTGTGGAAGATATACTGCTTATACTTTTATTTTCTTTAATGATAGAATCTCATAAAGCAAAATGTGGTCCCTGAGCCAGCGGCAGTAGCATTACTTGGGAACTTTCTAGAAATGCAAATTTTCAGGGCCCATCTCATACCTATTAAATCATAAACTCTGGAGTGGGAGCCGAACACTTTAACAAGGCTCCCACAAATTCTAATTACACAAAAGTGTGAGAATCATAGTCATGAGACTTTTGTGTGGTTTAGGGATTTGCATTTCTTCTTCTATCCACAGTGGATTTGGCCTTGATTTTACCCTTCACAAATGCCATGATTTGAGTTTGCTTTTCTGATTCTGAGTCATGTTCTCAGAATACCACAGTGGGTGACAAGCCTGGATTATTTGATACCAAATATTAGACAATAGTGAACTGTCTTTGCTATTCTGTACTGCCAGTCAAGGTGATTTTCAAGTAGATGCTCTCTTGGGACCATATATTAACTTTAATGGGACTGCTTCATCTCAGCCTATAGAGACACATCCCTTATTTATGAACCTCTCCCTTTAAATTCTTAGCCCCTCAAAAAACTCAAAGTGTACAACAGTGTACTCAGTAGTACAAAGTGTAATATATTTCCCAATCAGATTTACTGTATTCAATGCCATAGGAAAGTCATTGCGATTCCTCTTCTTTTTCAAAAGAAATAGTCACCTATCTCTTCCTATGTCAGCTCTGCCAAGTTTCCCACAGTTTGGCAATTTATGATATTAATTAATATACTAATATAGTTTTATTCATATATGTGGGAAAAATGTATTTGCATCTTATTTTAATTTCACATTGGTTGTGTCATATAATCCCTAAAATACATTAGTGACAGAATCATAGCTCTCTTTTGTCTTCACATGAATGGAAGTGGATTTCATAACATATAATAAATAATAGTTGACAAATATAGTTATTACAAAATTAGGACTTTGCATTATAAAATAGGCCAATACTATAAAATCATAAGCCATGGCATTTTGAGTATACCTCATTTTATATTCATCATATACTGATTTTTAAGACCCTGCCAAGAAACATGCCCCACAAAGTGGCCATTTAATAGAACTAAACATGTCCAACTTGATGACTACTTTCACTGTTACCTGCTTTTCAGTAATAATACTTGTAATCTTAGCTTTTTTCCTTTATCTTTAAAATTTTGTGTATATCACTATAATGAATTCATTTAATAAATGTAATGGTAGCCAACTATTATTTTCATTTTAAGTAGTTTATTTTGAAATGCTAACTGAGGGGCACCTGGACAGCTCAGTTGATTAAACGTCCAATTCTTGGTTTAGGCTCAGGTCATGGTCTCATGGTTCCAGAGTTTGGTCCTGTGTTGGGCTCTGCATTGAGCCTACTTGTGATTCTCTCTCTCCCTCTCTCTCTGCCCTTCCCTTGCTCATATGCTCTCTCTGTCAAAATAAATAAATAAACTTACAAATAATTCACCTTAATTTAATGCAGTCATTTATCTATAGAGGTTAGTTAAAACATAATTTTAAATATTTTATTACATCTTTTTTTTAAAAAAAGTTCTAATGACATGTATCCTCCAAATCTGAATATAATATTTAATACCAATAAGTTAGGTATGTGTTTATCATAAAATCTGTTTTCAAGATAAATATTAGTGAATGATTATGCTTTGCTTAACAAATTTATGAAGTAGGAAAATCAAAAAGAGGTACTTTTAGGAGCTTATCCAACAAAATATACTTATAAGATTTACTACAAGTCCTTTCTAATTCTATTAGGCCTTCATTTATATGCAACATATTCACATATACCCAAATCATGTTTGCAGCATATGACCATTTGTTAATGATCAGTTCTTCAAGGTGTTTTTTTAAAAGGAGAACATATTAATATGAATGCAATATATGTGGAATTCTGAGTTGCAATAGAGAAAGAAAACACATTTAAAAACAAGGAAGAACACCCATACAGATGTCTCCATCTCACATATTACAAATGCGTACAGTTTCCAAATAACCAGAGGTCTTTTCTCTTGGGAGATGTTTCTTAAATTATTTCATAGACAGGACAAATTGTTGCTTTGAGTCCTGAATTATACATTATGTATAGTCATGTGCTATAAAGAACTGATTTATAAGGGAATCTGGAAAATAACAAAAACTGATTTTTGCACACAAACTAATCCCGATGAGTGCTGTCAGAAGCAAAATTATCATTGTTATGTCTTATTCAATAAGTGGTACACTTTTTAATCAGTCTTAGAAATTCTCAGATAGCTATCAGGCTGAGGAGCTAAATGATAATAAAATATGTGCAGCTACTGACCTAATCAATTTCAAATGTCATTTTCAGAGAAATAAAAAGATTTTGGGACTTGGCATGTTTTACTAAAATATAGGAGAGACAAAATTATTGCTTCTGCCTTTTATTCATTGGCAAACTGCAGTTCAAGTAAGTTTAGTCTTAGCCTGCTATATATTAGTTTTCTCTTCTCTTACATGAATGGACCAACAAACTTTGGAATTAATTTTAATGATTTTTAAAGTCATATGAACACCAAAATGTCCACTCAACGTTGTGTTCTTACCCCCCCCCAAAACTATCACCCTGTCTGTGAAATTAATTTCATTCAATTCAATTCATATTTTTAAAAGACTTCTACATTAAAAGTCCTTGTTCTTTGTGCTCTGGGTTATACACAGACTAAAAAGATGATATTAGCTTTGCAAATTATGAGAAAAGTAGGAGTGTGATGTTCACACAGATTAAAGCATTAAAATATTTTTTTTAATGTCTATGTATTTTTGAGTGAGAGATAGGATGTGAGTTGGGAGCGACAGAGAGAAAGGGAGGTGCAGAATCTGAAGCAGGCTCCAGGCTCTGAGCTGTCAGTAGAGGCCAATGTGGGACTCAAACCCACATATGGTGAGATCATGACCTGAGCCTAAGTTGGAGGCTTAACCAACTGTGCCACCCTGGTGCTCCCAAATTATGACAATTTAAAGTAGCACGTAATATCTATCATATAAGAGAAAAGAAAAGTGCAGACTCCTCTGCCAGTTAGGAGAAGAAAGCATAATTTTGTCTTCCAGGAATTTTTGAGTTCAGTAGGAAAATACAGCATTTGGTATATTGTACCAAAGTCACTGTTAACTACTAATATTAGAAGACATCAGTCTCGTTCATGATGGTGTTCAAAAGCAAATATGTGGAGGCCTTCCCTAGGTATTCTGATTCAGTAGTCCTGGCTGGGCCTGGGAGTTCTTCATTTTTAATAAGCATCTCAGATGATTCTGATCAAGTGGCTAAAGATAACATTTTGAGATTGTAGGATTTGCCTTGGATTTTACAATATGAGGCATTTATTTTCCCTTACTTAATTTTAAGTAAGTTAACAAATAATCTTCAAATAAATTCTTATCTCCTGCCATATTTCTCATTCTTTTGGTTAATTTAACCAGACTCTTCTTCTGTTGCTTGTGTTTTAGGCTCTCTATATAATTTCGGAATCAATTCGTCTAGCTGCTCCTTCAGGTTATTTTTAGAAAAATATCTAAATAGGGCACATGGGTGGTTCAGTTGTTAATCATCTCACTTAGGCTCAAATCATGATCTCACAGTTCATGAGCTCGAATCCCACATTGGGTGAGCACAAGCCCCACTTCAGGTGTGCCCCATTTCTCTCTCTTTCTCATTCTCTCTCACTCTCTCTGACCCTCCTGGGATTTTCTCTCTGTCCCTCGCTCACTTGCACCCTCACTCTCTCAAAAAAGAAACTAAATAAGTATTTTTAAGAACTTACTTTGTTAATGTGCATATGAATTCTTAGGAATTCTTATAAAGCTCATATATGTAATCTAATCGTGAAATTAAATGCTAAAGTCTTTTTCATGCTACTGTTATTATACTTTCCTCAATGTGTACTCGTTCTCTACAGTTTAGTTATATGACACTTGATTTGGTTTGGAAAAGAAAAATTATTTTCCTACATGCTTTATTTTGTCTCAAATTTGATTTAACATATCCATGTATAGATTTACAAAAGAGCATTTCATCATTTTCACATGGAAAATTATAGGAAAGCTCATTTTAAAAGTGAGAAATAATTGGGGCATCTAGGTGGCTCAGTCAGTTAAGCATCTGGCTGTTGATTTCCACTCAGGTCATGATCTCATGGCTCATGAGACCCAGCCCCACAAATGGCTCTATGCTGACAGCAGAGCCTCTTGGGTCTCTGTCTCTCTCTCCCATTCTCTCTCTCTCTCTCTCTCTCTCTCTCTCAAAATAAATAAACTTTACTAAAATAAAACTGAAAAAGGAGAAATAATTCATGTATATATGAAAAAAATCTGGTAATACTGCAAAATAATAATTTTTCATCATTTGATTTTTGCAATTGTACGTCAGTTTGTATCCTCAGACCTGGACAGAATTTAGCACTATTTTTAGTCAAACAAGTATTTCCTGAATTACTGTTGTTATGTGTTCTCAGTTTGGTTTGCAAGATTAGTTTGTACACTCATTCAAATACATTCAAGGCAAAAAATGGTGTACTATTAATTGAAGACAAAATGGCAAACTATACATAATTCCTTCCCTTAGGACTCTTGCAGAGAGAGAGAAATAAACTTTTTTACCATAAAGTGTGATAAAAGAAAATCACATGACTCACCAAGCTAAGTTATTTGTTTTTGTTAAATATGTGTTGTGACACTCTCAATGCCAAGTGTTATTTCTCTTCATATCATTGGATCTGGTGATTTTATATACACATTGTGTGTGTGTGTGTGTGTGTGTGTGTGTGTGTGTGTGTGTGTTTTCTCCTTTGTCTTCCTAATGGAGTGGGAGCCTCAGGATATTGTGACCTCAGAGTAGTGACCTTATGTCATTTATTGATCGTTGTATGCTGAGCACCAAAAACATAAAAAGGAGTCAGTAAATATCTGTTAGGTGAATGAACAAGATGCCCTTTCTTCAGGCCTGTTTTATGTGTTTTATGAAGGGCTGAGCTTCCTACAGATGTATTTTGTCAAAGAAAACACTTAATCACTCATGCCTCCTATGATAATGACACTGTATATGTGTGTGCTTGTGTGTGTGTATGTGTGTGTAGTAGTATATATATTATATAATATTTATACTAGTAAATGTATATATTATATATCTATGTACATATGTGTATTATAGGTCTATGTTTCTGTCTATATATGTAGTATAAATTAATAAAGTTGGATCCCTATTATATAGTATCATTTTTAAATTGATACTTGGTATATGGAAGATATTTAATAATGGAAATGGCTACAATTTTTTAACTAGCAATTTTTCTCAATAATTCATTTACTTTTGATGCATGGGAACATGGGCTTTTGACTATAAAATATGACATAAAAGTAAGATCTGTAATTCCTAATGTTAATATTTGTGGTTCATAGATATTGGATTTTTACTTTACAAAGAGCTATCTTAATGAGTCATAGATACATTATATAACTATTAAAACATTCTATAATAATTTTACATATTAGGAGGCTTAGAGGCTTTAGGAAACATCCAGGGTCATAAACTATATGGTTCCAAGGTAAGATTCTACCAGTTCTTTGAGACTCTACTGTTGGTACAATTGCATATACCTTTTACTACTTCTGTAAGTGTGGAGATAGGCCAGTGACCTCTGTGTGATGGAAGATATGTCTGGAAGTCTTATCATATAATCTTCACACCTACAGCTGGGTGGGGCTAAATCCTAGTGGAGGGCAGTTGCATGTTATCTTATAAGACCTTGATCTCTGTGTCATCTTGCACGAGAGTGGCTTCTCCTATAATGCTAGTGCCTCCCAGAGGGATTCAGGCACTCCTGCTCTCGTAATTAAGTCCTGGTCCTGCTCCTCAGTTTTCTCTCTCCAGCTGCAGAAGATCAGAGCTTCTTCATAAGATTCTAAAGAGGTCTCTTTTTAAGTGTTATTATTCATAATTATTCACCCTAATTTGTCTTTGGTTGGTTTTTTTTTTTTTTTTTTCAGTGTATCAGTGACACTTAGCAAGAGCCGCTTGATGACATTATTCTGATTATTTCTACTTTCACTAAACTTCCTAAGTGCCTGTAATATTACATGTCAGTATATTCCCTTCTGACAATTATTCCAATGCAGTTCCCAGCTGGTAACACTCACATATCTATACCATGCGATGGGCCATCCATACTACACCTACAGCCACTGACAGAGTTCTCTTTGCCAGCTGACTCTCAGACAACCCAGCTCCAAAGGCCATTTTTACAGTTCATGTGCTAAACCACTCCTGGCTCCAAATCTATTAGATGGGATTCCCCAGGAGACTTTTTATAGAGAGGACATCATTTTTTATAGAGAGAGTTTGTTGTGAAATACTCCAGGAACAGTACCTATAAGGGAGTGAGGAAAGTGAAATGGACAGACACAATTTTAGCAATGGTGTGTTGTAACAGAGATTTTAGGCAGTCCCACAGGAAGTGCTTAAGCAGAGTTACCCCTTCAGAGATGTCTCTGATTGAGGCCAACGAGCTTGGTCTTTGTACCTTTGTATAAACAAGTAATTGGTTGTAGGCTATCCTGGGGCTTAGAGAGAGTGGCATAAAATTGGACAAAGCAGTTCCCTTAAGGCAAAGACAAATCCTAGGGAAGGACTCAGCTATGGATTGTCAACTGCCAATACTGTAGGCAGCAGGGGTTAGGAGAGCTTCGGGTATGCAGAGGAGTCTGACTCATGCACCACAGATCCCACAACAGCCCATGGCTCTGACTAAAGAAAGTAAACATTAGCTAAGCAGCCCAGACTTTGGTAAATAGAATTTGAGATGCTAAATTGGGCAGCTATATGATATGATTATTTTGTTGTCGAGGAAACAACAAAATACAAACCAACAAAAAACCTGCTGGAGCCTCTGTGCAAAGCAAGCACCCCCTCACTCTTTTTGAGAGCAATAATTCAAAAAGGAAGATTGAGTGAGAGCAATGTATGGAATTGTTGAGTCATTATATTATACCCTTAAAACTGAAATAATACTTATGTTAATTATACTTCAATAAAAAAAGATTTAGAAGGATATATCTAAGTGAGTTTACAGAAGTTTAAAAATCAAAGAAACCTACATTTCATATGTGAATGAAAGAATTCATATGAATATACTTTGAATAATGTTTTAGCAGCATAATTATTCATTTAAGAAGAAGAGTTTTGGAAAATATAAAATCACCATAATTTGCAGGCAGTGCAAAATTTATATAAATGTATTACTGAGTAGTTTTAAAATTCCAGTCAAGGAAAACTTGGGCCAAAAATGTGTTTCAGCAAATGTTTTATATGTATATATATAATATATATACACACACACATATATACATATATAATATATATATGTGTGTTGTATATATATGCATTACATATATATACACATGCATATGTGTATAATATATGTACATATGTAAATATACATGCATGCATGTATGTATGTTACAGTTTCTGAATAAGGAGTAGAAATAGAAACAAGAGTTAATTTCATGTTTAATCAATGATTATTTCTGAAGAGAGACCTAGTTTAATATATGATAGTATCTTGAAGAGAGGAGAAGTGTTCATCAGTTATGTTATTATTATAGGCACTAGTTTTTCTCACTTGCCTCTGAAGGCCTCATGCATTCAACTAATCACATTTGTAGCGTGTCTTCTTCCTGCCAAGCTCTAGTTTCGGGGGATCCAAAAATGATCTGGACACAGTATTTCCCATGTGCTCACATTCACACTGAGGAGAGAGAGTTATAATTTAAAAAAATAATACCACACAAATGGCATAAAAAGAATATGAATTATTGTGGGGACCCACGGATGGAGTAGCCATTATTTCTATTACTGAAGGAACAAAAGTCTTAATGAAGTTTAGTCTGCCCTCTTGAGGGATAAATAGGAGCTTGCCAAGCAAAGTATTGATTGAAGTTAATTCTACATCACATGCTTATAAAATGGTGGTTAATTGTTTTGTACTTGGAGTGCTTGGTACACTTGTGGAAAGATGTGAAGGGGTTTAAAAGGGGACTGGAGTATTGGTCTCAGAATAGGGAGGATGGTTTATTCAAAAGTATAGAGTTTAGATTTTTTTTTTTTCCATAAATAGTAGTAGTCCACAGAGTCTTCTTCAGGAGCTGGGTAACTCAGTTGTGTTTAAATTTTAGAAAGGTAATTCTGGCTATTACGAAGTAGGAATGAATATGGTCAGAGACATGTAGATTGTTTAGGAAGTAGATACCATAACTGATGATAAATATAATAGCCCAGTAATAAGGTAGTGGTAGGCAACTAGAAAGAACAATTTTAAAAAATAGAAATATTAGAAAATTAGAAAAATTTTAAAAATTAATTTAATAGACTTAATAGAATGATATTTAAGAATGTAATTTGAAATCTATTTTTGTATGTGTTAACTAGAAAACTACCTTCATGAACAGAATGCCAGAGGGTAGACAGATGGACAATGAGTAGACTGAAGATAAAGATACCTAGGACCTAATCCCTGGAACTGTGAAAGTTACTTTATTTGGTAAGAGGAACTTCACAAATGTGATTAAATTTGATGTCTTGAGAGGAGATAGTTGAGTAGATTGTGTGGGTGAGCCCTAAATGTATGACAAGTATCATTTAAGGAGACAGAGAGATTTGAAGACAAAGGAAGGCAGTGTAAGGACTAAAGCACCATGCTGCAGTGCTGACTTTAAAGATGAAGGAAGGGGCCATAAGACCAGGAATACGAGGAAGGAACTCTGTAAGTGGAAATGGCAAGGAAATCGATTCTCACCTAGAGCCTCCCAACGCAGCCCACATTACACGAACTATAGTACACATAACATTTTATACAAAAAGGCCTAGAGACAATAAGTATTCTTATTTGTGATCAATACTGTATGTATATGTTCCTATGTGAACATTATAGTAATTTTCAGGCAAATATTTTGTCTGTTCTGTTTACTGAAGTATCAAAAACACCTAGAATGCCACTGATATCATTAACTTCTAGTAAATATTTAGGAAATTAAGAAAAAACAGTATATGAATTTTCTTTTACTTCTCTTGTGTTTTTCTTTGTCAATATTATGATGAAATGATTTAACAGCATTCATTTGTTAATCTTGAGCATGAGGATAGTTTTACATAGAATTCATTTCTGTGAGCTCAGCTGTTATTAATGTTATTAATTATAAACTTTCCGTGCCCTTGCTTCTTAGGGAAAAGTGCTAATTTTCTATTTCTTTGCATCTGCTCTAGAGCAATGGATAAAGCTCATGTTTTAGGGAATTGTTTCCTAGTGCTAATCACTATGATGAGAAATTTCCCAAACTTTCACCCTGTCAAATATAAAATATTTTATTTTGAATAAAAATTATCACATTTGAATAATTTCAGTGGAAGGGAAACAAAAGTAAATATATCTTATGATTTAATATAAGACTTTATATTGATAAATTATTTTAATAACAACACAAAGCTGGTAAACCTGTAGCATTTCAGTGCTACAGTTGAAAAAAATTGAGATTTTTTTTCTTTTTTTTTTGAGATTACTTATTTATTTTGAGAGATACAGAGAAAATGTGAGCAGTGGGGAGTGGCAAAGAGAGAGGAGGAATCCCAGGCAGGCTCCAACGGGTTAGTGTGGAGCCTGACGTGGGGCTCAAACTCACAAAACTGTGAGATCATGACCTAAGCTGAAATCAAGAGTTAACTGACTAAGCCACACAGGTTCCTGAGAGATATTTTTTCTTTAATGAATAAAGAATACCACATAGACATTTCATTATAAACTATAAATGTCTAGAGGAAAAGAAGAGGACATTAGAGATAATAATAATTTCCAAATTAAATTATAGAAATAAAAATTGATAATTTATATGAATACATATATTTTTGAAAGCCTTACTTAAAAACTCACTAAAGAAAATTATTTTTTCATTTTAAATGTCAAATGATATACATCTAATTTTCAAGTTTTTAGAAGTATCTATATTAAGAATCTGTATTAATAGTAATAATTATAAAACATACAATATATTGGGGTGCCTGGGTGGCTCAGTTGGTTAAACGTCCGACTTGGGCTCAGGTCATGATCTCACAGTTCGTGGGTTCGAGCCCCGCGTTGGGCTCTGTGCTGACAGCTAGCTCAGAGCCTGGAGCCTTTTCAGATTCTGTGTCTCCCTCTCTTTCTGACCTTCTGCTCAAGCTGTCTATTTCTCTCTCTCTGAAATAAATAAAACATTAAAAAAAACATACAATTTATTGAGAATTTACTAGATATCAGACTTTGTAAAATTCATTTATTTACTTCTTAAGCTTTTTAACAGAAAGTGATAACCTCTTTTGTATAAAAGTGCATTCATGCATGTTTCAACTAATATAAAAGAAGTATAATTAATAAAATATAGGATATGAAATAACAGTATATCATATATCACAGTTTAAAATTAATTGTTTTCTAATATTATTAATAACATTTTGCTGTCACTGGTGTTTTATGTGTTTGTTGTAAATAACAAGTCACTTAATGACATTGTGGTATAAAAGAAAGTCTATTGAGCCATCTGAAAAGAGTGAACAGAAATAGTACTTAAAGATTTAGAAAGTGAACTTGAAATTTGTTTGAAAATACCAATTATAATTTTCTTGACAGAACCCTATAGCTACAAATAGTTTGAAATAGATGTGAGTTACCTCCATTGCTTCTATACTATTGGGTGATAATAAAATCAAGCCAGGTTGAATTATGTTATAATTCTGGCATTTCTTACATTAGTGATGTCCCCATTCTATATCTTTTGCTTGTCTCAGAAATTACTTGCATTAGACCTTCCCGTAGGCAATTGTGACATGATTTCTAGCCATGGGACTCCTTTGCAGTGTCTTTCAGAGTCATGGGAATGGAATACCTCTAAACAAGAAAAGGAGCACAGGGTAATTTATTTAACCAGGATTAGCATTTCTGTGGTTGCAAGCTACAGGGCACACTACACCTGGTCATGAAGGAGCAAGGGATGTTTCCAAAATAAGTTAGGGATGTCTCTGAAATATTTAATCAGTCCAGGTCTCTGAATAATATTTTCACCAATGAATTCCTATTATTTTTAATGTTTATTTATTTTTGAGAGAGACAAAGTGTGGGAGAGGGGCAGAGAAAGAGAGAGAGAGAGGATCTGAAGCAGGCTCTGCACTGACCAGAGAGAGCCAGATGCAGGGCTTGAACCCAAGAGCTCATTATAACCTGACCTGAAGTCAGACACTTAACCCACTGAGCCATCCAGGCACCCCAATGGATTACTATTTTTAACTTACACTAACTGAAAAAAAAAAGAAAAGAAAAGAAAGAAAAGAAAAGAAAATCTGTTGTTGGTCAGAAATAAGGATAACTAAAATACTTGTCATAACCATCTTTAAAATGTAGGCCTCCTTAGCAGAATATTAGCTTACCAAACCTAAAGAATTTTTGCAAAGGAAAAACATTGTCTGTAGGGTAGCAATCAGAAGTACACACACAGACACACACACACACACGCACACACACACACACCACAGTTCTGAGTATTTTAAACTACATAATAAAAGTTATTAAAACAGACCTGAGTATATTAATAGAGTATCAAGGAAACATGCATAATTTTCAGTCTCAACCAGCTAATTAAAATTAGAGAAATTTGTTGTTTTGCCACAAATATATACACCACTTATATCAACTCAATTGCTTTCTTAAAATAAATTTATTCTCAAGTAATGTATTCAGAATTGGATGTACTTTTCTATTCTTCTAATACAATTTAGAGTAATGATAAATATTATGATAAACCTGTTATTCTCATATATCAAGTGGTATGGGTATCCCATTTTGGGAAATGCTATATGATAATCTTAAATCTGGAAAGTGAAGAGAGAGCACTAATGATCTGGTCAAATATACTTGGAGAATAGGGGTACTTAAGTGAGCAGTACTGGTAAAAGTAAAGTAGCAAATAGAATAGAAATGAAGCATTAGAGGAGATGAGAGTATAAGAGATGGTGTCAAAGATTGAAATATCATGATTTGAGATGTTGGAGGTTGATAAATAGAATTAATAGATTAATAGATTAATTAATTAATCTATTAATTAATAGATTAATCTATTAATAGATCATTAAATAAATAGAATGATAACTAAACAATAACGATTTTTTACTACATGAATATACAGAAAGCCCTTCCAAAATATATCTCCCATATAATTCTGTTCTCAATCCAGTTTTATAAATGAAAAGGTAGGTTAAGTAAATTGTTCAATGGCATATGGACAGAAAACAGAAGTTGGGTTGCAACCTGAGCCCTGTGAGCAGTGAAAAGTGTTATTGGCATTGGCAGATGGAGAATGGGGTGAGGTTAAAAAACATAATAAAATGAAAACAGTATTTGAAAACATAAATTCCTTTGGGACTTGTACCGCTCTAAGGAAGACGCATGAATCTTTTCAGTATCATTGTTAGCTTGTGGTCACCTCAGAGGCCACCAGTAGCTCCCATGTATCCGTTGAGTATTTTAAACAGGAATTTTTATATGCATGCATTTATATATTATATCTATGAATTAGCAGTATGGAGAGAGTAAATGATCCCCTTGTACTGTTCTTGTAACTCACATCAGGTGATCACAATGGGGCTTCTCTCATTTTATGCCAAAATATCTTTGAATAATTGATAACGTACAACAACAAATCCATACAACCCAGTTGACCAAAAGGAGAATGTTTCTTTGGGAAAGTTGGCTTTACACAGCTATATTCTGAATCAGTAGTTGAAAAATGCAAAGTGTTAGGGGGCATGAGTATATTTTGTGACAATAAAGTCTCTAGGGACTGATTTAGATTTGTAGATTAAATACTTGTAAAAGCAAGTATTTAATTCTGTGAAGGACATATTGGAAAACAGAAAGGTATATGAAAATCTACACTAGGTCACCTGGCATCTACATCAGTGAAGAAATAATTGATAGTAACTTAAGAAGGTCCTGGGAAGGTGTGCCTGGGTGGCTCAGTCGGTTAAGTGGCCTACTTTAGCTCAGGTCATGATCTCACATTTTGTGAGTTTGAGCTCCGCGCCAGGCTCTGTGCTGACCGCTCAAAGCCTGGAGCCTGCTTCTGATTCTGTCTCCCTCTCTCTCTGCCCCTCCCCTGCTCATGCTCCGTCTCTCTCTCTCTCAAAAATAAATTAAAAAAAAAAAAAACATTTAAGAAAATTAAAAGAAAAAGAAGGTACTGTGAAAAATTCTTCAAAATTATTTTGCCTTAAAATTTTAAATTGATTGCTTAAAATTTACATTATTGTTAAGAAAACAATTATATAATACATGATCATAAACTAACGAGAGATTCCATATACCACATACACACAAAATTACTTTGATTATTCCTCCTATTAAAAATTATAGTAATAGAATAAAAGCAAGTTTAATTTTAGTGATTTAAAAATTAAGACTGGTAATGACCAAGTTAAGTGAGTGGCTCAATAGCCTATATGTAGCAGAATCCTAGTCCAGAATCAAATATCCTGACTTCTCTTCCTGGGTACTTTCCTTATTCACATCAATTTAATAACATAGTTGGTTTAACATCTGTAGAAATTATTTACCTGTGGGTTGAATGAAAACATAACTTTCATTTCCTGACTCCAAAGGAAGGAAGGGAGGAGAGGAAAGAAGAAGGAGGAGGAAAGGAAGAAAGGAACATCTATGTCTAATTATCCTGAGGAGAGGGAGGAGTAGTGATCAAATCAATAACATTAAATTCCAAAATGCTTGTTTTCATAATTAATTAAATTTAAGAATAACACATTTTTATTGGAATTATTATTTTTTTGGAATTATTTTTTTTGGAATTATTATTGTATTAGAATCAAATTTGAAACTGTAGTTCACTCTTTTCTAAGCATTGTTACACCATCCTAGCCCTCATACCCTCTGCTGTCTCCATTACAACACCTGTGGCTGAGTTCTTTTTCCACCCTTCTTACTGCCTATTTCTATTGCAAAGGTGACTTTTCAGCCTGCAATAAAACCATGATGGTTAACCATAAGACAAAACGGTCCTCCTATCAAGGAACTGTAACCTGTAGATATAGAAAGCATTCAAATTGTTAAGGTAGTCAGAGACAAAGCCAGTTTACACTATGACTGTCTAATCAGTGCTTTCCTAACTGTGATGTGCTAGAATTTCTCTTGGCAATTACTAGGAAATAATTATTTTTTAAAAAGGGAAAAAATAAAGACACACTATAATATGTGGTATTTGCTGAAGGTTTAACTCTGAAAACACACTGACATATTCAGATGACATTAAATTCAATTATACGTATATAATGTAGAATTTATGATATATATGCATCTATCATATGTATTAGATGTATCTATAATTATGTGCACTATACTATATATGTGCATATACATAATAGTGTTGCATATAAATGCTTTCTGTTTAAACTTAAAGAACAATCTCTACCTAATCTTATATAACTTAAAATAAAAATCCTAATAAATTAAAAATATTATCTAGATCCAAAGTTTTACAGAACAAAACAATCAAAATAGCTTGAAAAACATGTTCAAAATATCTTTATATTATCTTATGTTCATTATTTTATTTCACTTCACTAAATGATAACATGATGTAATGTAAGGCAATATTGGAAATGATCTAAAACAATATGGTAATACAGCATTATTTGTTCGGTACTTGCTTCTACTGCTGCTGTGAAAAAACCTAGCTTACTTTTCCAGTTTTTTAGATGCTCATTTTCTTTGGGGTTTCTGTCTGGATCTGAGTTCCAAACTTGTGGTATGAAAACTTTAGACACACTGAAAAGTTTTCCTGACATATAATTTACATATATCCTGAGACTGAAAATGTCCCATGACTGCTTCCTTCAATCAAAGTAGTGATTTTTACTCTCTCTGCTCGCTATCAGCTTCAGCAAGGATGAGCATTGCCCATGTCTAACCTGAAAATAATCTGTAGTCAGGGAAGCTTTTGGTCCATACTTGTACAGTTCAAGCTTCATATATACAACATCAGTTATAAACCGATTAATATCAGTTACTATGTTATTATCAGGGCTTTCTTCTTTATCATCTCTATCACAAGAGTAAGGGTAACGATTATCGGTCACTGCTGTTCGCATGGCATCATGTTTGTGTCAGCCAGACAATGTAGCAAATTTCTGATACACAGAGAAGATTATAGGAATTCATGTGAGATGATTATTCAATGTACATGATTTGAAGATTGCCTTAAAATTCTCAGATTGTCAGGGTAACTGGGTGGCTCAGTTGGTTGAGTTTTTGACTCTTGATTTAATCTCAGGTCATGATCCCAGGGTTGTGGGATTGAGCTCCCATGTTAAGCTCTGCACTGAGCATAGAGCCTACTTAAGACTCTATTTCTTCCTCTGCCCCTCTCACTTCCTTCTGATTTCTCTCTCTTTCTCTAAAATAAAAAATTAGAAAAAAAATTCTCAGGCTGTCTTGAGGCACATTTCAGAAAATTTATTTCTGAATTTTCTAATTTGCCAGATGTTTTGAATTCATTTTTTCAAGCTGCATTTGGAAATACTGGACAGAGGGTCAAGAGACATGAGTTCTAATTCCAGTATTGCCATCCGCTAGTCATAGTAGCTTGAGGAATTAATTTAATATCCATGAGTTCAGTTTCTTCATTATAAAATGAAATAGGTTGGATGGATCAGTGTTTTTCAGTCTGTGATTTGAAACTCTGTGTTAATGATGTCCTCAAGGATAGATGGGGAAGGGAGAGGGTGGCTAAGCGGCTAAATGAGAAGGGCTTTGGGCTTCCTTCCCTTGCTTTAGTCAGAGCAAATATGCTTTAGGTTTCTTTATTTCTTTTCACTTCCTAGGAAATTATGTCTGTATGAAGTTTTCTTACTTAAAATTAACAAAATTTTCAAAACCACTGGACTGAATAATCTAATGTTTAACACAACTTTGAACAATAAAAGATGTAAAATTTTGTGGGCTTTCTAATGTGCCAGAAAGTGGAGCATGAGAAAAGGAGCTATCTATTATCTTTGTGAAATATTTTAGAAAGAGACTAACAGAGGGTAAAACATGATGTTAGTTTATGGTGCACTTGCATTATCATTGTCATTTGACTTTCAGAACAGAAAGTAATTGTCCCAAACATCTACACTATCTTTAGCAGAATTGCATTCATATTCTGACATCTTTATGTTTGTGATGCTCTCTCAGAAAATTATGGTTTTTGTATTCTTTAATATTATATATGTCCTGGGGAGAAAGTTCTAGGTAATATACTGTATCTCCAGTTGTCAAATTAAGTCAGTATGAAAAACAGTAGTCATAATATTGGAAATGTGTCTGATGGCAGTGAATTATTTTATCATGATAGCTATATTATCTGTAAAGAATAAAATCCTGGCACTGGTAGTCAAAGCCCTTTTAGTCTAGTTTTAACTTGTTTTATTTTATTTATTTATTTATTTAAGTTTATTTATTTTAAATTATTTAGAGAGAGAGACAGAGACAGAGAGAGAGAAAAAAAAAGCATGAGTGGGGGAGGGGCAGAGAGAGGGAGACAGAATCCAAAGCAGGCTCAAGGCTCTGAGCTGTCAGCACAGAGCCCAACGCGGGGCTCGAACCCATGAACAGTGAGAACATGACCATGAACCATGAGATCATGACCTGAGCTTAAGTCACACGCTTAACAGACTCAGCCACCCAGGTGCCCCTAAATTCTTTTTAAAAAGGAAGGAAAAGAGGAAGAAAGAAGAAAGGGAAGAAGGAATTGTTAACGGTAAGGAAACCTTTTTGAAAGGATTGCCAGTAGTTTATGAAGGTAGGACATTCAATAAGAGAACTAAATTATAATGTATTAATTATAATGAAGGAGAACCAATTGCAATGAAAGTGGAAATCATTTTCTCATTTAGAATAAGAACTAAAATATTTATTTCCTTTTCTTGCTACTAAGAAAAAAATCTTTACATGAAAATTATGACTTATGAAAAGAAACTTATCTTACAGGTTTATATTTCTTGTAGAAGTGTTTTTAAAAGGTCAATATAGTTTGATTTATGCCCTATCAACATCCACATCTAACACATGGCATTTCATTCTCTTCATAGATTACATTTTCCCAAGTTAAAGAAACTGTTTCTCTAAAACAGTTCTGCCTTGAATCTATCACTCAGTTTAGCATGTATTTTGATTGCCTTGTTTCAAAATATGTTCAATCAAATTCAGCATTTATAACTTTTTCCAGAAATTGTTTTTAAATATTCCATTAACTTTATGTCAGAATAATAATATTATTTCACTTTAGACCTAAAGCACCAAGATAAATCAGTTTCTGCAGTTGAAAGAAATCATATTAACATAGCTTTGTTTGTTTTTAAGAATAAATATTACTGTATTATATCTAATCCTGAGTATCATTATATCCAGTATTTAGAAATCTGTGTCTATAGCCAATTTTCTAAGTCTTTATAGATTAAAATGAATACTAAAAATAACATGAAAAGGAAACAGACTTTAAGTCAACAAGCAGAGCTCATTATTCTTACAAGAAGTAAATTTATTATGAATTTTACTTCATTTTTAAAAATTTTATTGAAGAAAAAAATCTGTTTTCTTCTGCCTAGTTATGAATAATGAGTCAGAAAGAGATCACAATTTGAAAATTTTGTTATTTTTATTCTTTGGTGTATATCTAAATTTTTTAGGAGTCTAAAAGGAAGTTTCACACAGGACGTATTTTGTAAGATGAATTTTGTGGCTAAGACTGAATCAAATATAATTATCTCAATATACACTGTTCATAAGAGAACTAATTCAATTTTTCTTTTATTGGAATTTCCAGTCCTTATTTGTAGAACTTGTTTTTAGTTGAATGTTTATTTGAAAGGTTATTTGAATGTTTTCTAAAATAGTCTTTTTTGTTAGGAAAATGAGATGATTTAATATCTAGAAACTTCATAAATAAAATATTCCCTGTGTCTGACTACATTATTACCAATTAATATCATATAGACTTTATTTTCTAATATCCATTCATTTAGTCAAAAAAGACAGCATTCCAAATACTGATAATAACTGAACAAAAAAGATTAAGTCTCTGCCTTCTTATAATTTACATTTTATATTTATATTTTATATTAGAGAAAAACAATAAAATATTTTTAAATATCATAACTACTACATGGAAAATATATGTACATGAGTAACTTTTGTACTTTTAAAGTACTGTAAAAGATAAAGATAAAATAATAATTGGGAAAGAGGAAAGTAAACTGGAGGAAATAAGATTTGGGTGTAATGTGACATTTATTTTAACCTTGAGGGAGGGATAAACTTTGGAAAGTTGGGGTTGGGTAGAGTAGGTAAAGGTATTCCATGATGAAGAATGTCAAAGCAGCAGGAATAGGAGTCTGAGAAATAGTTCAGACTACCTGCATAGGTCACTGGATAAAAGAACATTTTAGTTAAGATTTATTGGTATTTTATTGTAAGTCAGATATCACATGAAGTTCTATACAAAGTATTCATTTGAATCCTCAAACTCTTATCTATCATGTACCATTTCCTTCTTTTTTAAAGTTTGTTTTGTTTATTTATTTATTTGAGAGAGAGAGAGAGGAGAGCAGAAGTAGGAAAGAGGAGAGGGGAAAGTACAGAATATCTAAAGTGGGCTTTGTGCTGTCAGCACAGAGCCTCTCGAACTCAAAAACTGTGAGATCATGATCTGAGCAGGAGTCAGATGCTTAACCGACTAAGCCACCCAGGTAACCCCAGTTACTATTATTTTTGATGTTCCTTGAGATTAAATAATATGCTTATAATTATATAATAATACTTCATGGAGCTTAGTTGATCCCAGCTGTCACTAAATCCGCACAATCTTAAACACTGTAGTAAATTTTCAGGCATTGGTTTACTAAAAATGTGTTTATTCTTCTTCTGCCAACGGTAATTTTTATTGGGCATAGACTTTTAGGTTGGTAGTTATTTTTTTTTTCCATCATAGGAATATTGGTTATTGGGTTCTTGCTTCCACTACTGGGAAGTGAGATGTCAGAATTGGCTCTTTGAAGATAATCTGTCTTCTTCAGCTGCTTTTAAATTTTATTCTCCTTCTTTCATACTCCCTGAAAGAGTTTTCTTTGTACTCATCCAACATAGGCCTGGAGAGCTTTCTAAGTCAGTGATTACTTACTGTATTTTGCTATTTTTAGACAATTCTCAGTAATTTTTCAAATATTGCTCTTACTTAATCTCTCCCACTCCTCTTTTTTTGGTAACACAATTAAACATATATTAATTCTTCACAATATTTCCCATATTTTTCATTTCCTTCGTGCCTTCCCTATCCTTTGTAATTTATGCACCTCAACCTGGATATTTACATTTAATCCCCTCTGTTAAGATTTCTAATATTAAATTAATGGATTAAATTATTAAATTTCAATTATTATGTTCATTTTTTCTTTTTTAAATTTTTAATGCTTATTTTATTTTTGAGAGAGAGAGAGGGAGACACAGAATCTGAAGCAGGCTCCAGGCTCTGAGCTGTCAGCACAGAGCCCCATGTGGGGCTCAAACTCACAAATATTGAGATCATGACCTGAGCCAAAGTTGGATGCTTAACTGACTGAGCCACCCAGGCACCCCTCAATTATTATTTTCAAATGTGCATCATTCTTTTGACTCTATTATAGCAGGTTTCTAGTGGAATTCTCTATCTTGACTTGTATATTTTTTATCACATTAATCACAGTTATTTTAAATGTCCAATAAGCACAATATATGAGGAGGCTATTTTTATCATTTTTCTTTTGCATTGTAATCATCAGCATTCCTTTAATTTTTTTTTTTAATCAAATACCAGACATGACTGAAAAGCTCTAATGTTAACTTCCTCCATAGAGCACTTAATTTTCCCTGGCAGGCAAATAGAAAATGGATACATGACTTCATTTCTGTTGAGTAGAGTTTTAGCATGATCTGGGCTGGGATTTTTGCTGGTTTGTTCTTCCTTTTAGATGGTGGCCCTCTGAGGTGTCAAATGAAAGCCAGAAGTGTTTAGCAGACCCATTCCATCTTTCAGGCTGCAACTCCAACCTCTAGCTTCCCTGCACTACAAGACCACTAAATCTTTGTTGTTAACTCTAGCTACTTTTGGCTTGCACTGGGGACAAATGCCCCCAAAAGAGTATTCATCAAAGTATGGGCTCATTTGCTCTCTTTTCAGGGACATATGTCCTTGATAAAGCTGAATACCAATATTTCCTTTCCTGAAATGGGAGATTGTGGTAAGCTCCAGCTACTTCTTTCTGCTTAGCTTCCATTTACCTGAATTTAAATAGGTAAATGCCCTGCTATGGAAGGCAGCTATATGTAATATACTATACACATATATTTAACATATAGTTATCATACTTATAAAACTGGACCGCTTTGTCTATCATCTCACTGGTTGTGTAGTTCATTATGCTATATACATACTATGCTATATACATACTATCTTATGTAGTTCATTATACTATATACATACTATCATGTTACTGTCTTCCCTTTCTCCTTCTTACTGGGGTGTTTTAAAAATAAAAAAAATATTTCATCTCTATTTGGTAGGAAGGATAATGTCTACTTTGTATTAAGAGGTAAAAATGCTGTGGCTCTGACTTCATAAATCATATAAACTTTTTTCCTTTTTAAAGAAAATTTTTAATGTTTATTTATTTTTGAGAGAGAATCAGGGTAGGGGGCAGAGAGAGAAGGAGTCACAGAATGTGAAGCAGGCTCCAGGCTCTGAGCTGTCAGCGCAGCAACCAACGTAGGGTTCAAACTCACGATCTGCAAGATTGTGACCTGTGCTGAAGCCAGACGCTTAACTGACTGAGCCACCCAGGCACCCCTCATGCAAACTTTTATTCATTTAGTAAACATTTTTAAATACGTTTCTCTCCTCAGCAAAACCAGTTCAAAATATTATTATTTACTTATTTAATACCAAGGTAATATGTTTTAAAAATAGTATTTTACCTTTGACTGCTATTTAAAATTATTGGAATTAATTAATTTTTTAATGTTGAATGAGAAAGTACTTTGTACTAAAGTATTCAAATTCAGAAAAATGCCTCTGAAATATGTAAGCAACAGGTTAATACAAATAGTTGAACTCTGGGTTATTTCCAGTTAATACTCATTTCTGCTTTCTTCATAATGTATATTTTTAATGTTTAAGATTTAAAAAATCTATTTCCTTCATTTTTTATGTTTCTTTTTTGTGCAGATTACATCACATATAATTAGATCACTGCTGTAGTACCTGAGACTTTAATGATAATTATACCATTAAATTGATGATAATTTTCTACTAATTATGAAATCATCTACTAATTATGAAATCATCAAGAACACCAATAATCATTAGCTTTTATGGAATATCTAATAATTATTAGCTTTTATGGAATATATAGCTTTAATGGGAAGGATATGATCAGTTTTTGACTCAATTACTAAATTATTTTCAAATTATTACTGAGGTGTCAAAAGAAAAGCCAGCAGTAAACCTGAACCTTTGTCTTTGCAGAAACTATTCATATATCTTAGAAAGTGAACAGAGCACCTCATTTGTCCCCACATTTCATGCATGGTATGCATGGTTATCCATACCACCCCACCTTAATTTCCATCACTGAGTTGAGTAGTTTCCCCAATTTACCTACAGCAGATGTTTGTCTTGCTTACTATAGAATTGCTTTCATTTTAAATAAATATAAGCACTATATCAATAGTCATGTAATTCTTTTTTAATGCTTTCGAAAAAGGGAAGAAAAAATGAGCTAACTACATTAAATGAAAACTCCATACCTAACCAAAATCATTGAGAATGTTAGCAATGTGCGGGGCACAATGCATGAAAAAATTACTGTCAAACTCCAGCTAACCAGGAGTGCTATTAATGAGTATGCTGGAGAATTAACACATATGTCAGGAATAAAGCCCAGTGTTGACAATATGGTGGCTGTCATCCCTTTGTACTTTTCAGCTGCTCTCAAGCCATAGCAAACCAATTGACCCTAATAAGCCAAAACAGAATACTTAGTGGCATTCAAATTATTGTAACCTAAATGCAAATACACAGAGCATGAAATTATGCTTGTTGATTGTTGTTTGAATGTAGTAGTCAAAAAAATTTACTATCTACCTCTAGCAAACATACAGAATCCTTTTGAAATCCATGTGGGTTACATCAGTTTTTATGTGACTTTTCCTGTCATATATATTCTTATGCATCCAGCCAACATGTATTAAGCATCTATAAGGTTCCAGTCCTCCTCAAGAAGCTGGAATGTATTAAGCTAGAATAGGTCCTTGAATCTCATGGACTTCCTGCTCTGGTAGATGTAACTATGTAGACTTAACTCTATTTCCACATAGAGGAACTAAGTTGTCATTATTAGCTAGCACAGCTCTGTATAATAGAAAAGTAATAAGTTCATGTGTGTGTTTTAAATTTTCTAGCAGCGACATTAAAAAAGGCTAAAGGAAGCAGGTGAAATTAATTTTAATATATTTTGTTCAACTCTTCATATCCAAATTGTTATGATTATATTATGTAAGTAATAGAGTTATTATTGAGATATTTTACATTCCTTTTTTCACAGTAAATCTTCAAAATTAATTTCAATCGAACAATAGTGTAGAGACATTAATTAATTATTTGTAATACAGTAAATATACAGTTATGCATATATACGTATATATTTAATGAATGAGCTAGTTGCTGAGTTATGTATTTAGTTAGTTTTACACAATCACTAACCATATTACTAATATGTTATGTTTATGTTAAGATATTTAACAAAACCAATAGTTCTGTGTTGTGAGCATAATACATATTTATTTTTAGTGAATTAGAAACAAAGAATACTGTCCACATAGTTTGTAAAGTATGGTAAAAGTGATTTGGGGGAAATATTGACATTCTATAAAAATTGAAATAGGCATAAATTGACAGAGATCAACATTGCCAGAAGTAATAATGATATTATATGCTTAATAGCAAGAAATAACCTAAAGGTTGTATAATTTTCATATTCCCTTAGAGCTACCAGTGTGTGTGCTTAGCTGGTTGGGAAGGAGGTTTCTGTGAACAAGAATCCAATGACTGCAAAATGAATCCTTGTAAGAACAATTCCACCTGTACTGATCTTTATGATAGCTATCGGTGAGTAATGTAGTTATCATTTTCTTCATGAAATCACTTGGAGTGTTCAGTGTTCATGGGATAATTCCAAATATTATTTTCACTTTGTATCCGTTAATTAAAATAATGATCTCAAGATGAAGAGCGATTTTCTGACAAGATAGAGCCAACATTCATTCATTTGAAATTGTGTCAAAAGGTAATAAATAAAATTAAGCTTGGAATTGCAATGTCCAAATCTGGCCCCTATTACAAATGCCTTTACTTCTTCAAAACATGCTTTTGTCATCTCACTGTTGTTTTGTATTACTCCATGCAAAATAAGTGCCACAAATGACTTCCTAGTGAGTATATTGAATTAAAACTTTCAGTTCATTACCTACAGATAATCATGAATTTGGATTATTTTAGTCAAATTATTGATAAAATATGCATTATTTTGTCCACATTTTCCATAATCCAATTGTATTAGTTTTAGATGATAAATCTGAAGAAGCTCTAAATAGAAATTCTGAGTAGCTATTTCTATTATTCCAAATGTTTAATAACTGAATCTTTTACTCTTGTTAAAGTGCACAGTATAGAGAACTATGTACTAGGTCTCTCAAGCAAATGCAAAACCAGGTGTACTGTAACTAGAATGATTTTCTTCTTGTGGCAGAAGCAGATTAATTAAATATAAATATATTTAGATGATCATTTTCTCAGGGAGAAATCAAAATGATTTCAGAGCATCCTCTAAATAACTTGTACACTATTCCTCATTTTTGGTGACTGAAATGGGACATAAGATCCAGACTGATCAGCAGTAGACAGTTTATTTCATTTAAAGGCAATTCTGAAATATTCTGCCAATAGTTCGATTTCTATTTCAATCACAGTAAGAGAAAAAAATCACAATTTTGTTAACATAGGAAAAACTCACAGTGGCAGCAGTTGACATTAGTTTAAAATATGTAAAAATGTAAAAAAACAAAGTTACTTTTTGTGACATTATCAATTATTAAAACTGACATATCATCATAAATTAATATTAACTGCTTTTCCATCTATATAGTAGGAGAAACAATCAACTTTTGTTGAGCTAGGAAAGAAAAACTTCTCAGGGTACCTGGGTGGCTCAGTCTGTTAAGTATCCGACTTCGGCTCAGGTCATGGTCTCATGGTTTGTGGGTTTGAGCCCTGCATTGGGCTCTAGGCTCACAGCTAGCTCATAGCCTGGAGCCTGCTTCAGATTCTGTATCTCCCTCTCTCTCTGACCCTCCCCTGCTCATGCGCACTCTCTCTCTCTCAGAAATAAATAATAAAAAAATTTTTTTAAAGAAAAACTTCTCATAGTTTCTATGCTTATTTTACTTTTCTTAAATGACTCTATTTATATACTATATGTATATATATTTCAAAAATTCTGATAAATACTTTTTAGCATTTTGCTCTTTATGTAATTCCTAAAGATAATTTGTTTATACATTTTTGTATGTATGTATTCAGACTGTCAATCTCCTCCAGACAAGCACCAGCTGGAACACACCTATAGTTGAAAAAGTTGGGTATATAACTCATTGTCATAAGGGAGAACACACACCATTTAAATCCATGCAGCATCTCAGTTAAAGGATACTGGAAAGGACTTAGAGGTTTGAATTTGTGAAATATAACTTTGGGGAGGGTTTAAGAAAGTAGGCCTTTGGCCTGGATAAGGAGACTGTCAGGAAGTGGAAAGTATTACCTACATTCTTCTTACCTAGAAGAAAAGAAGACTGGACAGAAGTGAAAGCCAAAATTTCTTTTTATTCTTAGTTTATTGTCAAGTTGGCTTCCATATATCACCCAGTGCTCATCCCAACAAGTGCCCTCCCCCATGTCCATCACTCCCCTTCTTCTCTCCCCCACCCCCATCAGTCCTCAGTTTGTTCTCAGCATTCAAGAGTCTCTCATGGTTTGCCTCCCTCCCTCTCTCCAACTATTTTTCCCCTTCATCTCCCCCATAGTCCTCCATTAAGTTCCATTAATCCACCTATATGTGCAAACATATGGTATCTGTCCTCCTCTGCCTGAATTATTTCGCACAGCTTAACAACCTCAAGTTCCATCCATGTTGCTACACATGGCCAGATTTCATTGTTCCTCATTGCCATGTAGTATTCCATGGTATAGATGAACCACATCTTCTTGATCCATTCATCAGTTGATGGGCACTTAGGTTCTTTCCATGTTTTGGCTATTGAGAGTGCTGCTATGAACATTGGGGTCCATGTGCCCCTATGTATCAGAACTCCTGTATCCCTTGGGTAAATTCCTAGCAGTGCTATTGCTGGGTCATAGGGGAGTTCTTTTGTTAATTTTTTGAGGAACCTCCATACTAAAAGCCGAAATTTCTAAAGAAGCAGCAACCATTTATATCTACCATGATAGGAGAATGTTTGGCGATTCCTGTGGCTTAGATAGTGTTCAAGTTTTTGTTAGCATTTAGATATGATTGTGGGGCAGACTTGTCTTTGTAATGATTAACCATGGTAATGGAGTAACTTTGACTCATTTTGATGTCCTGTGAAATTGTCTGTTGAAACGTTCACCAAGGAACATCAAGATCTAACTATATACCTGCTTGTAGTGCCTGACCAGTTCCTCGGTACCCTAGATGTTAGTTTTTTCTTTCTCCTCCCCAAAATACATTATCATACAGACATGTGGAAAAAATATATATATGTATATGTGTATTTATGTGAAATATGTCACTTATGCTTGTCCACCTATTTGTCCAAAATACATTATTTTCATAATGTATATCAAATAGAATAAAAACTCAAATATTAACTTATTATCCAACATGATAGTTCTTTTATTTAGATAATTGCTATTTGCTATTTGAGGAAGACATCTTGAATATCTAAAAACAAGCACAAAGTTTATAAGACTTAATTAAAATACATTTTAATATTCATAAGACACAATCAGTCTTTCTAGATAACTTTGACACTACTAATTGTGAACTCTTAATGACTTAAATTTATAAGTGTTTTAGAAGACTTTGCCACTTAAATTAACACAGACTCACATAGTCATCTTATCATTCATCAGAATTTTGGTAGATTATACATTTTGGGCTTTGTTTTCTTTTCTTTTTCTAGTTTCTTAAGGTGAATGTTTCCATCATTAAGCTGAGTTCTCTGTTCTGTCTTAATACTGAGTTTACACCTGTAAATTTCACTCTAAGCACTGCTGTCATTTTATCTCATATTTTTATTGATATTTTGTGTATCTCAAAATATTTCTTAATTTCTCATGTGATTTATTCTTTGGCTCACTGTTTTTTTGGAAGTGTGTTGTTAAACTTATCTTATTTGTGAATTTACCAGGTTTCTTTTGATATTGATTTCTACTTTTATTGTGGAAAGAAAACTTATTTTGTGTGAGTTAAATCTTTTAAAATTTACTGAGGCATATATTATAGCCTAACATATGTTCTATATGTATTTGAAAAGACTGTGTATTTCACTTTAGCTGTAAACTTCTATAGGACTCTTTTAGGCCTAGCTGGTTTATATGTTGATCAAGTCTTCTGTATCTTTTGCCAATTTGTTCCATCCATTGTAGAGTTAAATTTTGCAATTGTTATTGCAAAATGCCATATCTTTAATATGCCATACCTTGCTTCATTGGCTTAAGTTAGATCTTAAGACTCTAAGATCTAATTGTTAGATCTTACTGATGGATTTAAATATTGATAAAATGTCCTTCTTTGCCTTGAGTAACATTGTTTTTTGCCTGATATTAGTATAGCTGTCTCTGCCCTTTTTTTTTTTTTATTACTAATGGCATAGTATATATTTTCTGAGTTTTTATTTTTAACCTATTTGTGACTTTGAATATAAAGCTTGTCTTTCATAAATAGGATATAATTTGACTGTTTTTAAAAATCCACTCTCAATATCTACCTTTATTGGACTGTCTACTTTGGTTACATTTAACATTACTAATGAAATAAAGTTTATATGTGTAGTTTCTTTTTTTTAAAAACATGTTGTATTTTTCTGCTGTTGTTGCTCCTCCTTTACTCCATTATTGCCTTCTCTTTTGTTAGTTTTTTTTTTTTCTGGTATTACACTTTAATTTCCTTTTAATTTTTACTTTGCAGTTGTTCTTAGTTTCTTAGTAGTTGTCTTATAGATTACAATTAACTTATTAACTTAAAACAGTCTCCATAGTATTAATAATGACTTAAATTTCAATAGTATACAAAAACTTTTGGGGCACCTGGATGGCTCAGTCAGTTAAGTGTCCAACTTCAGCTCAGGTCATGATCTCGCGGTTCATGGGTTTGAGCCCCGTGTCAGGCTTAGTTCTGACAGCTAGCTCAGAGCCTGGAGCCTGTTTTGGATTCTGTGTCTCCTTCTGTCTCTGACCCTCTCCTGCTCACACTGTCTCTTCTGTCTCTCTCAGAAATAAATAAAACATTAAAAAATTAAACTTTGCTCCATTGTTAATTTACTCCTTCCCACATCCTTCAAGCTTTTATTGATTAGAAGCCCATCAACACAATTTTATAGTATGCTTTATGCACTATTTTTAAAATCAGATAGGAAACAAAACAGAATAATCAAAAATACATTTATACTGTTTTTATACTTGCCTATATAGTTACCGTTACAGGTGCCCTTTATTTTAGTGTGTGATTTCAAATTACTGTCTAGTATCTTCTCATCTTAGCCTAAATGATTCTCTTTACTATTTCTTACAGGGCAGATCTGCTATTGATGAATTCTCTCGATTTTCTTTTATCTGGAATGTCTTTAGTTCTCCTTTAATTTAAGGTATAGCTTTAAGAGATGTAGAATTATTGGCTGACAGTCTTTTTCTTTCGGCATTTAAAGTATGTCTGGACTGCATGGTTTCTGATAAGTCAGTTAATCTTTTTGAAGGTCCCTTCTGCATAATGAATCATTTTCTCTTAATCCTGCTGAAATTCTCTCTTTGTCTTTTGACAGCTTGACTACCATATGATTAGTGTTTTATGTCTTTGAGTTTATTTTACCTGAAGCTCATTGACATTTACGTGGATGTGGATTAATAATTTTCATCAAATGTAGAAAGTTTGGGCCTTTATTTCTTAAAAAGTTAATATTTCTTTTCTCTCTCTCTTTTAGTTCTAAAATTCTCACATGTGTATGTTAATGTTCTTAAGGTGTCCCACAGGTATCTGAGGCTCTGTTCATTTTTCTTCCTGATCTTCAGTATCAATAATCTTAATTGATTACCTTCAAATGCACTGCTTCCTCCTTTTACCAACTTAAATATAGTGATGTGCCCCTCTCATAAGTTTTCAAATTTTATTTTTTATACTTTTAACTCCAGGATTTCTATTGTGTTCTTGTTTATAATTGATATGTCTTTATATTCTCCATTAGGTGAAACATCAATCTCATACTTCCCTTAATTATTTAGATATGGCTTCTATTTTTCTTTGAGCACAGTTATTTTATCTGATTTAATATTTGTGTGAAGTAAGTCCAATATTCAGGTTTCTTCAGGCATAGTTTCTACTAGCTGCTTTATTCCTGTAAATGGATCTTACTTTTCTGTCTCTGTATGACTCATCATTTTTATGAACACTTAACCTTTTAAATAACATAATTGTGGCAAATCTGTAAATCAAATACTGTTTCTTCATAGTCGTTGCTTTTTTTATTGTGTTTATTTCATTTTATTTTTTTTGGTTTTGCTATTGTTTGGTGATTTTTCCAAAATAGTTAAATTTATAAATTATTTTCTTTGTCCTGTGTGTTATTCAAATCTCAACTTGGCTAATATAGTGGTCAACGAATGATTTAACAGAGACTTTTTTTTTTATATTTCCGCAAACTAGTAAGTCTCCTAGCCTTACTGAGGGGACTCTGTGTATATGTTGAGACATGTATTCAACACTCAGGCAAGTTTTTTACAATTCTGTCTTACTCTCCACTATCTTCTTTCACAGAGGTTCAAGGTCAGTCAGAGGTAAGCAATGAAGGTCTTTTCATGTCTTTCTTAGTCCTGTCCAGACTTTTATTTCCCAAGAATAGGTCTATCTTTTCAAAGACCTCTATGAACATCTCATCCCCCACTTTTTACCTTTAAGTATATTGGTCAGCCTCTTCTTAGCCTTACCTGGAATCATCATTAACAGGCAGCTTCCATGTTAGGCAATTACCACTGACTGTTATTAATAAATTCCCTTTATAAGAGTTTTTTGTAAAGAGTGTTTTGAGTCAGGTCAAATAAAGTTTATTCCTGAAAATGGAAGTTTTCAGACAGTTAACAGACCAATGAAATAGTGACATTCCTGGGAAGGGCGAGCTCCAAACCTGTACTGCCCCTCCGTGAGGTTGCTGGTTTCACAGATGCCCTCATTGCAGCGCTGTTGGTTTTCAAGCCCATTGAAGACCTGAGGACGGGGGGTGGGGGGGGGAGGAATACTGCAAGTAACCACTACAAAGCTCACTTATGAGAGTGAACAATTTTTTCTTGTATAAACACTCAGATTTTTGAAAGCCTTTAATTCATTTATAGAGTTCTGAGAGAGTTGATTTGACGTTATTACCAGTGTTCTTGTTTCTTTCACGGAAGAGTAGATTTTCAGAAGTCTTTCCTCTATCATTATGAAAGTAATTATACAAAATTACATTTTCTAGTATTGTAGTATTTATATGGGGCAGAGAGAAGAAGAAACAGAGACAGAGACAGAGACAGCATGGATTCTAGAGTTAGAGTATCTGAATATAGGGTATCAAGTCCCATCCTTAAAGGTTAGTGTGAATTGGGTTAAGGAATTTTATTTCTATCCCTAAGCTTTTAATTTTTTAATCTAGAATTTGTAAATAATAATAATATTTATAACTCACAGAGTTATGATGGTAATTAAACACAATTCTGTATACAAAGTATTTAGCTCATTTATTGATATATATTAAACTTTAAATATCATTAGTTTTTATCATTCTCAACATTTATCTTGTTTTCAAAATTATATGTATGAATAAGACTAGAGCAGTATTTTATAAATGCTGAATCTGTGGGATCATATTGATATCAACTCATTTAATTTTTATATTCATGTGTACAACAAATGAAGAATATTAAAAAGAGATTAATTATTCTTTGTAACTAAAGATGAATTGAGTTAGAGTTTAGTGTTCTTTGAAGCTTTCTCACAAATATTCACTGAACAAAAATTTCAGGACTCTCAGTAAAAGATATGATTATCTTACTTCATTTTATGAAGAGTCAGTCCAGTGAAAACTTAACAGAAATTACAATGAAGTTGCTTAAATTTCATGCTTTTGAAGGAATTCACATTGTATACCATAATGAGTGATTAACATAGCACACACTTTTAATGGGTCAAATGAAAATTGCATGTCATTGACTATATGCTTATATCCCTTGAGAACAAAAATGGTAGGAAGATATTTGCTGGAATATCGAATCCCTTAGGTGATCTGTGTGTTCTAAGTTACTGAACTACCTATGTGTACTCATCTCTAAACAACTGGAGTTAACATAGTTTAGTGTTTACACAGTTTCAAGACATTAAAAAGCAAAACGGGTTAAGGATGTAATTTGAATGCTGACTGCAACCTGCCTTCTGCCGTTCCTGGCATGGTTTAGAATTTAACTGCCTTCTTTATTTCTGATTTTTCTTCCCCCAAAGCAGAGTCAACAGCTTTAGCTACAGATGGGGCTCTGTATGGCAGTTATTGGACCCAGATGCCACACTCTGGAACATGTTTTGCCAACAGCATCTGGCTCTTTTGCTGTCTGCGTAATTGGCGTCCGTGTTGATGCTTTGGCCTGCTTTTCTTATGGACACTACAAAGTAGACTTTCAGACAACATGAAGGTTTGTTCCCAGTTGGCCATATGATTTTTATTCTTCTTCTTCTCAGTTTATAATTTATGTAAATGCATCCTAGAAGCCTTAAATTATGCAACACTATATATTAGAACTTTTCATGCTTCTTATAAGGATATGTTTAAAAATTTTTTGAATGGATATGACTGAAACTTTTTTTTTCTTTTTTTTTCTTAATATAATTTTATTTTATTTTATTTTATTTTTTTATTTTATTTTTACAAATAGTTTATTGTCAAATTAGTTTCTACATAACACTCAGTGCTCATCCCCACAAGTGCCCTCCTCCATGCCCATCCCCCCTCCCCCCCACATCCATCAGTCCTCAGTTTTTGTCAGCATTCAAGAGTCTCTCATGGTTTGCCTCTCTCCCTTTCCCCCACCATTTCCGCCCTTCTTCTCCCCCTTGTTCCTCCGTCAAGTTCCTCCTAATCCTCCTATACGTGCAAACATATGATATTTGTCCTTCTCTGCCTGACTTATTTCGCTCAGCATAACACCCTCAAGGTCCATCCATGTTGCTACACATGGCCAGATTTCATTGTTTCTCATTGCCATGTAGTATTCCATGGTATAGATAAACCACATCTTCTTGATCCATTCATCTGTTGATGGACACTTAGGCTCTTTCCATGTTTTAGCTATTGTGGAGAGTGCTGCTATGAACATTGGGGTACATGTGCTCCTATGCCTCAGCATTTCTGTATCCCTTGGGTAAATTCCTAGCAGTGCTATTGCTGGGTCATAGGGGAGTTCTATTGTTAGTTTCCTGAGGAACCTCCACACTGTTTTCCAGAGGGGCTGTACCAGTTTACATTCCCACCAACAGTGTAGGAGGGTGCCCGTTTCTCCACATCCTCGCCAGCATCTAGAGTTCTCTGATTTGCTCATTTTAGCCACTCTGACTGGCGTGAGGTGGTATCTCAGTGTGGTTTTGATTTGTATTTCCCTGATGAGGAGGGATGCTGAGCATCGTTTCATGTGTCTGTTGGCCATCTGGATGTCCTCTTTGGAGAAGTGTCTGTTCATGTCTTCTGCCCATTTCTTCACTGGGTTGTTTGTTTTTCGGGCGTGTAGTTTGGTGAGTTCCTTATAGATTCTGGATATTAACCCTTTATCTGATATGTCATTTGCAACTATCTTTTCCCATTCCGTTGGTTGCCTATTAATTTTCTGGGTTGTTTCCTTGGCTGTGCAGAAGCTTTTAATCTTGATGAGGTCCCAACAGTTTATTTTTGCTCTTGATTCCCTTGCTTTTGGGGATGTGTCAAGTAAGAAGTTGCTGCGGTGGAGGTCAAGGAGGTTGTTTCCTGCTTGACTGAAACTTTTTATGAAATTTAATGAGTAGAAATAAAAATCTATGTTGATCAATATGTTTTTAACATATTGAGTGAAAATGCACAAGCCTGTATATTACTAGATATGTTTTTTTCTTTTTAAAAAATTTGTTTTTGTTTTGTTGTGCTTACTTTGTGCATAAAACCCAAACTGCTAATATAAAAGTAAAATAGTTATTATTATAAAAGTAAAACCATAACAAAATTTTAATCCAGGCAATGGCAATACAATATCTACCTTTAGCAGATGGAAAATTTTTCCTTTATAAAAAACAGAATTGGGGGGGCACCTGGATGACTCAGTCAGTTAAGTGTCAGACTCTTGATTTCAGTTCAGGTCATAATCTCACAGTCATTAGATCCAACCCTGTGTCAGGCTCCACACTGGTCATGGAACCTGTTTGGGATTCTCTCTCCCTCTTCTTCTCCCACTCAAACTCTCTCTCTTTCCCCTGCTCATGACCTCTTTCTCTCAAAAAATCAAATCAAAAACAAAACAAAAATATGATTTTTGAACAAAATATATGTTGGTATGTAGATTTTCAACTTATTTTTGGATAGCTACACCATACTTTATTTTGTGAATATAACATAGTGACCACTAGGCAGTTTTTAATTTCCCCAGTATAAACTATTATTTGGGGAAATAAACTAACATATGGGGCACATATGCAAAGAGGCACACATATGTTTGTATATTTGGACATTATATTCCTAGAACTTTAAATGTTGGATCAAAGTTTGTCAGCTTTCAAGATTTTGACAGATTTTATCAAATTAATTTTGTGGACAGATTTAGTATTACATTCACATGAGCAATTAATGAGACTGTATGTACCAGACATTTCTAATTTGTATCATATCGTGCTGGAATAAAATCTCTCAGTGAGACCTTATATATGCCTGTTTTACATGTAAGAGAACCAAGACTTGGATATTCAATAACGTAAGCAAAATCACAGCATTAGAAAAGTGACAAACCTAAATAGACCAAGGTCTGTGTGACTCCAAATCATGATTTCAGATGACTGTCAACTGGTCTTACCTTAAATACAAAATCTATACATATATAGTCACTGTCTACACCTCACTTTCCAAGGGGGAGCAACCATTACTGTAGTTCCAATGAATTTATGAATGATAATTGTTCTCTTTCTTTCCATGGAAAAGTTGGAAACTGACATAGTTCCAATTTCATCAAAAAAAGAGTAACTCAAGGAATAGGTATACTTTCTTTGACAGATGAATACATCTTATAAGCAATTATAACTTTACAAATAGGGTTTAGAATTCACCGATTAAGTAAAATTGCTTGTTGATAACAATAGTACAAAGGAAGGGAAGGAAAAATCACTGTATTTTGTAGTAAGGCTCTTAAATTATATATGGCCTTATGTTATTTGAGGATAGTGATAAAGTGAAATCACATTCAAAAATCATTTTTGAATGAATAAATGAACTCTCTTACTTCATTGAGGCTAGCTTGAAAGGTAAGAGGAAATAGACAGTTTTATTTGGCACCATGTTTTTTTCAGAATAAATCAAGTTTCTGGTTGTTTTCTACTTTCGGTAAGTTCCCCACATGCACTTTGTATTAGTTTGCTAGGGCAGTATTTAGTGTTCCTAGCTTCTGTTATATTACCACAGTCTCTGCCTTCATCTTCTCATGGCATTCTTCCTATGTGCATGTCTCTGTGTTCATTTCTACTTTTTCTGAGACATTGGTCATGCTGAATTAAGGCCCACTCTAATGAGCTCGCTTTAATTTGATTTCCAAAACAGGTCACATTTTGAGGCACCAGGCATTAATACTTCAAGATCTTAGGAGGACACAAGTCAAATTATTACACCTGAATGTATTCTGAGTACAGATATTAAAATATTTTATGTAATCATAGCAGCCCTGAATTTTAAAATTTAGCATAGATATACATATTAATCTCTTGAATTTTATTCACAAAGCTGTGTAGAAACATAACAGTTAAAATAGGTATTTTCATTAGGTTGTCTCATTATTTCATATAAAACCCTAATAAAAGTCTAGATTAAAAATGGTATTGTAGGCTGACTGGGTGGCTCAGTTGGTTAAGTGGTTAAGTATCTGACTCTTCATTTCAGCTCAAGTCATAATCTCATAGTTCGCGAGTTCAAGCCCCACATTGGGCTCTGCACTGACAATGTGGAGTCTGCTTGAGATTCTCTTTCTTTCTCTCCCCTACTCTCTCCCTCAAAATAAATGAACATAATATAAAATAAAATAAAAATATTATTGTCTTAGAATGGGTTTGTTTGCTTGCTTTTAAGATTTGTTTTTTAAAAAATGTTGACTTGTTTTCTACAAAGCCCTAGAAATCATAAAATTGAAGAAAAATGAAAAATAAAAACAAAACAATCCAAAAACACTCAGAAATGGTTCATTAGAAATTAATTGAGAACTATCAGTCATTGTTTGCCTCAGATGTGATGTTGCTTGTGAGAATAATGACTATGACAGGTACAAAATGTAAAATTCAGGATTAGGGGTTTTGCTACCAAAATTATTTTTTATTGAACTATAGAAAAAAGATAGTTAACAGTTGTACCAAAAGGGAAAGAATGTAAATGTTAGTCTTTATTGTAAAATCTGAATTTTCTATTTTTTTTCTGAAAAGGTCAGTAAATAGAATATCAAGATGTGTTCTTAAAAATAATAATACAGTATAATCAAGTATACTAGTCCCCTGCATTTTTCTCATTTTTCTGAATAGCCTATATTCCTCAATTATTTCCTTTTTTTCCCCAGGGAGTAGACAGGACAATCTTTTAAGATAAGTACCCTCTACATAGGTACTTAATTGTTTTTAAGCTTTTTATGTTTTAATTAGAGTATAATTTACATATAATAAAATATAAAGATCATATATACACAATTTAAAAAGTTTTGGCAATAGTATTTACTCATGTAAAATATCACAAAAATCAAGATATAGAGCATATCCATCAATGCAGAAAATGTCCTGTGTCTCTTCATAGCTCATTTCTACCCTCCTTCCTCCAACTTTCAAAAATTGTGATTTTGCAATCATTTCTGATTAAACTATTCAAAAATCCACTAATATATTTCTTTTAAGCACAAAAAATAAACATATATATTTATATATTGTTTTTTAACAAATGGTTTTTATAAATATTTCTCATTTGCCTTTTACTATAACTATGACCAGACGATATAGTGTTATTATTCCTGTTTCATTCATGAGAAAAGCAAAGTTATGTAACTCAACTAATTTTTCAAAGAAATGTTATTAACAGAAGCAATACAGAACTTAGGACCTCCCCAGAAATCAACAGTTTCCTTTATTTCTGATTGTCACCTGCTATTCTTTTCCCTGTCAGTGAGAAAATATCTGTTCAATGTCAGGCTTTTCTTATACTGAAGAGTCTCAATATAAATTTAATGATGAAAACTTGCATATCCATATTTACTATACAGAATTATTTCATTCTCTATGAATTGATCATGCAGGTAAATGGACAAAGTTTTCTAGTATATTGGAAATCTGTATTGTTAGTTTTCTTCATGTTATTTATTTCCTTTGTAGAGGGTCATTGTCTTCTAAATTAGCATAAATCTTAAGTGGCTTTGATTAGAAATCATTCTGAACTCTCTAAAACAGTTTTTATTTGTCATCCAAAATATAGAAAAAAGACATCTGTAAGACAAAATGCACTTTTAAATTTACCTTTTAATATTAAATATGCAGACATTTTACTTTGAAAATAAGATACTTTACAGGTTACCTAAGTGGATAATGAAAACACACCTTCATATGCCTAGATACTTATGAGAACATTCAAATATTTAACATATCTTAGGTGTATTTTGTCAACATAATTCATTTTTAATGTATATTTTGGCTGAAAACTGCCGATATTTCAAATGCATGCCAGGATCAATAATTTCCAAAATAATGAGACAGCTGATAGATAGCAAAGACTTAAACAAATACTAAAAATCCATTCCATGATTTTTCTCCTAGGTCTTTGTCTAGAGCACATTATGTGAGCTAGTCAAAAACGTTTTTTTGAAAAGTTACCAAGTTACTTTATGCTTTCAATTTGCATGCAGAATCAGTTTAAGAGATGTTCATTTGAATATTTCTATATCTCCAACAAAGCCGTACTTGAAGACATGGCCCATTGTGTATCCCAATGTCCCATATTAACAGAGGGAAGCATACCATTTTTCTTTGACTTCAATATGAAAAAATATCTCTCTTCAGAGGGAAACACATGCTTTCTTTCATCATAAATTCTATTTGCCTAAATATTCTTTCTATTTAGTCTTGATTTTTAAAGTAAATTACAATGCATAGCAATTGTTTACAAATATCAATCCTTAGAATCTGTCTCCTTTTTCAAGAGTTTTAAATGTTATGTTTGTAACTTCAATTCTTCCTGAAAGACCCTGTGTTTATGGTTTAAAACCACTTAAAATATTTTGAGCATGTGAATAAAAGTCCTATGAAATGAGATTTTCGGGGTTTACTTCACATAATAATACTAGTATTGTAACCATTTCTCTGCATTCCTTTACAATACACTGCAGGTTAAGACTTACATGGTATTGTGGCAGGCCATTAATCCTTGCTTTATAAAATGATTAAGAATACAGCTATTATTTTGCCATGTACCTAAAACTTAGAAGAAAAATTGAATATAAATGGCTCTTAAAATACTTTTCAATTAAAAATAATTAAAGGACAAACACATGGTGTATATACACATATATATAACACGTGTGTGTGTGTGTGTGTGTGTGTGTATAAATTATCTAATTTCTAGCACTACACCTTGCACCAGTATTCCTTCCGTGTTTCAAACACACTGAAGGTTTTTGTTTTGTTTTGTTTTTGGTTGTTTTAATATTCTTTTTGCCTGATATGTTACATCTTTTTCTGTCTCTCATCCCTTCTCCCAAATCCCTTAAGTCTTGAGTATCACCTTAATTTGATCTGTAATAAACTTATAATGTTCCCAATCCAATACCACATATTCTTTTCTCACTAGTATTACCACACTTTGTAATTATGGTGTTTTTAAACCTATTTCTCCATTTCATGCCCCTCTCCCTTACTAAACTTATGCTAAAGTGCTTTATTTCATTTAGAAAACTACTGTACAAGCATCCTGCATGCTTCAAGAACCTAATGAAGGCTGGAAGTAAATTAATTAATGACTATACATTCCGTTAATGTTATAATGAAAAAATGTGCATATACCTAGCCATTAAAAAATTCTGGTTTGAAATGTTATATCTTTTTTGATAACTACTAACTATTCTTGTCCTGATTGCCACATACTTGCTTATGGCTTAAGCACTATTGAACCTTTATTATTTTCAGTCAGTGGATCTATCCTCTAGTACCAACTTTTAAGGATAGACATGTATTGGGGCGCCTGGGTGGCTTAGTCGGTTAAGCGTCCGACTTTCGCTTGGGTCATGATCTCGCGGTTCATGAGTTCGAGCCCCGCGTCGGGCTCTGTGCTGACTGCCAGCTCAGAGCCTGGAGCCTGTTTCAGTCTGTGACTCCCTCTCTCTCTGACCCTCCCCTCCTCACGCTGTCTCTCTCTCTCTCTCTCTCCTAGAAATAAATAAAACATTAAAAAAAAAAAAGACAAAAAAAAAAAAAAGGATAGACATGTATTGTTATTCATTTTATTTCATTTAAATTATGTACTTGATACAAATACTTTTGTTTCTTTTCTTTTGTTTGTGTGTGTGTTTATTTATTTATTTTGGAGTGGGGAGGGTCAGAGAGAGAAGGTGAGAAAGACAATACCAAGCAGACTGCACACTATCAGTACGGAGCCTGACACAGAGCTCAAACTCACAAACTTTGAGATCATGACCTGAGCCAAAGTCAAGAATCAGAAGCCCAACCAGGCATCCCGTGAATTGTGCTATTCACTTTTTTTTTTAAGTTTATTTATCTTGAGAGAGAGCAAGCATGAGCGGGGAGGGACAGAAAGAGAGGGAGAGAGAGTATCCCAAGCAGATGCAAGCCAGATGTGGAACTTGATTGATCCCACAAAATGTGAGATTATGACCTAAGCGGAGATCAAGATCAAGAGTGCAGATGTGTAACCAACTGAGCCCCAGCAAGATATTTTTTAAAACATATCTCTTGAAAAGGATAACCTTTCCTTGTCTAGCCTTGCTTATGTATTGAAATCAAGTTGAAATTGCATTCTTTAGAATCTCTATTTCTGCTGTTCTGAGAATTCCACATTCTTTTGGATAATTTGCATCTTCTGGGTGGCCTTCACACTTTCTTATTTTAATGTATCCCTAGTGAATTGATTGTTTCTTTTCTGTTCTCATTCAATTTCTCTTCTTAATCACCATATATTGATCTGGTTCAAATTCTAGGTTGGCCATTGTTTTTTCTGAATACTTCTGTATATAGACTTAATATTTTTTAGAGCAGCTTTAGGATTACAGAAAAATGGTATAGAAAATACATTATTCACATATAACTTCCAGCCCCCTTCATGGACACAGTTTCTCCTATTAGGCACATTTTAATGATATCTCCTATTTTTAACATCTTACATTAGTTTGATACATTTATTAAAATTGATAAACCGTTTGCATTAGATTTCATTTTTTGTGTTGTACAGTTTTGTAGGTTTTGACAAATGCATTCACCATTATAGTTGAATTCATACAGAACAATTTTACTGCCCTAAAAATCTCTGTGCTCCACCGATTCATCCCCTCTTCTCTAATTCCCTGACAACACTGATCTTTCTACTGTCTTTACAATTTTGCCCTTTCTAGAATGTCATATAGATCGAATCATATTATGTGGTTTTTTGAGACATTTCTTTCACTTAGCAATATGCATTTAAATTTCCTCTATACCTTTTTATATCTTGATAGCTCATTTATTTTTATAGCTGAATAATACTCTGTTGTATAGCTAATACTGTTAGTGTTTTGTTTGTTTTTTATCTGTTTACCTACTAAAGGACAACTTGGTTGATCCCAACCAACTTGGGGCAATTATTAATAGGCTACTATAAAGGTCCATGTACAGGTTTTATGTGTATAGATGGATTTTCACTTATTTAGATAAATATCTAGATCTAGGAGTATGCTGAATTTTATGGTAAGCCTACGTATGTTTACCTTTGTAAGAAACTGTGTGGCTGTCTTCGAAACTGATTGTACCATTTTACATTTTCACCAGCAATCAGTGAGAGTTCCTGTTATCTACAGTCTCTACTAACATTGGGTATTATCAGGGATTTAGATTTTTGTCATTCTAATAGGTGAGCAGGGATATCTCATTGTTGTCTTACTTGAATTTCCCAACAATATATGGCACTAAGCATCACTACATATGTATATTTCTTATTTATGTTATATTTGATGAAGTCTCCATTTAAATATTTTCTCTATTTTTAAACTGAATTGTTTGTTGAGTTTTAAGAGTTCTTTGTATATTCCAGAAACAAGTCCTTTTTCAGATATATATTCTACAATGATTTTTCTCTTAGTAAGTGCTGTATCTTTTCATACTTTTAACCATGTCTTTTCAGAGCAGTGTTTTCAGTTTTAATGAAGTTGTAGGAGTTGAGGGCCCACCACAACAAGATGGGCCACAGAGGCATGAACATTATTCTGAGCTGAACACAAGTGAGAGAGACCCTGTGGGTCCAAGAGAAACGTTTGCCCTTCCCTTAACTACATACAAGTATTTCAATACAGGATCTTTCCCAGAATAAGAGTCTTTAGCAGAGATAAATTTTATCTAAGTGACTCATCTGTATTACAGGGCAAGCATCTAATTACTAAACATCTGCTCTTCTTATCACCCTGTGAAGTGCATTCCTTTCCTCTGAAGTCTCAGACCCCTACATCCTTTTCCTTAGTTCGGAATGGCAAATACACCTCATTTGCCTGTCTTTGGAATTTCCAGGTCTGTGTGGATTCCCCATACACACACTATTAAATTTTATTTTCTCCTGTTAATCTGTCATAAATGAATTTGATTCTTAGTCTAGCTAGAAGAATCCTTGAAATGAGAAATTCTTGCTTGTTGATAAAATCCAACTTGTCATTTTTTTCTTTTCTAAATTATGCTTGTGGTGTTGTACCTAAAAAGTCATCACCAAACTGAAGATTATGATTTTCTCCTATGTTATCTCTCAGAAGTCGTATCGTTTTGCATTTTATGTTTAAATCTATGATCGATTTTGAATCCTGCCAATTTTAGTCCTGTGTTCTTGAGCAATTTGGGGTTTTAACAAGAACGGTGCTTATTTTTCAGTCTTGTTGAAATAGCAGCATATGGTTCCAAATACAGTGTTTTGAACATAGGAGGAATTCACAAATATTAATTTCCTCTGTTTCATATTCCTATGTCTAATTTTACTCCCCAGCATTTCCAAAAGCTCTATTTTTCTTTAAAACTTTTCAGCCAGATGTAGGGAGCTATAGAACACTCTAATAACATTTAAACTCTCGCTTGTCAGCAGACCAAGAAATTTATCTTCAGACATTATTTGCCTAGATTATTGTTACATATGCTGGAATTAATGTTCAGTCTCACTTGCTAATGCGAGTATATTAACACATCAAAATGTCAAAAATTATCAAGATTTATTTTTGGCAGACATTGCAAATGAGTATTTTTAAAGATATCAAAGAAAGAATGTCTATAACTTTATATATCTTGATACATTTATCAAAAACAAATTCAAACGAATGCAGGGATATTTGAAGAAAAACTTAAAAGAAACATATATGACATTTAAAATTTTAAAAATACAAAACAAAAAACCCCAGTATGTTATTTAATTTTTTTTTTAAATTTATTTCTAGGAGAGAGAGAGACAGCGTGAGCAGGGGAGGGTCAGAGCGAGAGGGAGATACAGACTCTGAAACAGGCTCTAGGCTCTGAACTGGCAGTCAGCACAGAGCCCGTCGCGGGGCCCGAACCCACGAACAGAGAGATCATGACCTAAGCGAAAGTCGGACGCTCAACCAACTAAGCCACCCAGGTGCCTCTACCCAGTATGTTATTTAAAGATACATATGTAGGGGTGCCTGTGTGGCAGTTAAGTGTCCAACTCTTGATATTGGCCAGGACATGATCTCATGGTTCATGAGACTGAGCACCACATCACACTGCACTGTCAGTGCAGAGTCTCCTTGGTATTCTCTCTCTAACTCTCTCTGATTCGCTTCCCCAACCCCTTCACATGTGCACATACCCGTGCTCACTCTCAAATAAATAAACTTAAAAAAAAGATACATACATAGATAAAATTTTGAAGAAATATCTGGAAATGATAAACCATATTTTAAGGCAGTGGTGCTTTTTGAATGAATAATGATTCATTCAAAAATAATGATTCCAAAAAATATGATTGGACAGGTATTTATAAAGAGCTTCAAATAACTTGGGAATACCTTATTTCTTAATAATTGTGGGATATAACTAGCTTATAAAATTAATAAAAGAAAAACAGACTCGTTTAATCAATATTCTACTATATAACAAAATAATTAAATAATACTTAAGATTGTAGATTTATGCCTGTATTTTAGACATTGAAATGTCAATAGAAGGCACCAGATGTAAATAATCTCCATTATGGATCTATTGTGTATCTTTGTTTTGTTTCGTTTTGTTTTTGTCTACAGATTGCGTTGATTTCAGACTTAAAATTCTACTTCCATTCCTTTAGCAAACTTACCCCATTTTATATTTCAATCAGTGATCTTTAAAAAACTGAAAAATTTGAACTAGTTGCTGAAATTTTTTCTATATTCATTAAACTATTAAAGTAGGGTTTTTTTAATGTTTATTTTTTGAGAGACAGAGAGACAGTGAGTGGGGGAGGGGCAGAGAAAAAAGGGAGGCACAGAATCCAGATTAGGCTCCATGCTCTGAGCTGTCAGCACAGAGCCTGACATGGGGCTGAAACTGACGGACCACAAGATCATGATCTGAGCTGAAGCCAGATACTTCCAGGCATCCCAACTTTTAAAATAGTTTTATGTCTTTTCCTTGACCTAAGGATCCAACACGTGCAAAAATAAAAATTGCAACATGTTACTATGAATTAAAATTAATGAAAAGTTTAAAAAGTGCTTGTAATTATTCTTATTTACCAGAATAATATAGTTATATAGTTAACTATATAAGTTATATGAGTTATATAAGTTATAGTTATATAGTTATATATATATATATATAGTTAACTATAAGAGTTATATAAGAGAGAAAAAGAGTTTCAACTGTAAGTATCAGAAAATATGATTCAAACTGGTTTCACTGATAACAGACCAAAAGTTCATTTAACTAAAAGTCCAGAGATAAGGTGATCCACATGAGTAGGAAATAACCCCATTTCTCTGAGAGTCACTTGGCTGAACCATATTATGTAGGGTGAATGCATTGTCGGGGAGTTTTAATTTACACTGCCCTTCAAGGTCCTAGCTAGGCTAAGAATCAAGTTGGCATGAGACAGATTAACTGGAGAAAACCACGTTTAGTTTCCTACATATGGGGAGTCAACACAGACATGGAAATTCCAAAGACAGTCCTGCAACAGGACACTTATGTGAGCTAAGGAGAGGGATGGGTTCTGGAGACACAAAAGGGAGGAAGACCATTAGCAGGAAGGTGAAAGAGATGTTTGGAAAACAAAGATCACCCTATTATGCAGGTAAGTTTCTTAGGTAAAGAGGAAATTCTGTACTGGCAGTCAGTTAGAGGGAGGTAAAGAGCTTTTCCTGAATCTACTGGGTTTTGATTGTTTTCTAACTCAAAATAATGTTCAGACCAGCGTGGCCGTCTTGGGACAACCTGTCCTTGGCCCTATAGTGTCAATAAAAATATTCCTTCATGGTGACAAAGTGATATTAACCATCCTAGTTTCACATATATACCTCATGGCATCAAATGAAAAAGAGAGAGCATCATTTCTGGAGGCTCCCTCATTAGAGGGAGAAATACATATTTCTCAGAAGACCTTAGCAAACGTCACACCTTTTATGCATTGTGTCAAATACCCATGCTAAATGAATGCTGGCTAGTTTACTCCTGGGTTCCTAAACAAGTTACTTCAGGAGTTGACTAAACTTGGCTGCACATTAGAACCACTTAAAAACTGGTAATACCTGCATCACACCCAGAGAGATTTCGATTGAATCAGATTTTGGTGCAATCTGAGCATTAGGAGTTCCAAAAACTAGTATGTAATTCTAACATGTAGTCAAAGTTGAAATTCACGGTCTTAGAGCAATCAGATTCACCCTTGACATGGGGTTTCAGCATAGGATCAACTTCTCATTTAGCATATGAAATGCAATGGAAGGGTAGATACCTGAATAAAGTCAATTATATGAAGAAGTAGGCAAGGGACAATGGGTGTCATACTGATAATGTCTATACTGCTTTCCAACTCTATATTACAATATCTATAATCTGAAATTAAAAATAAAAAGTCTTTGTCATAGGAAAATCAGTTATATATTAATAGAGTTTAGGAGAATACAGATGAACATAAATTACATTAAATCCGACTCAAAAATGAATAGATTTATGTATAAAAATAAGAAAGCTAAGAAAAACAAGCAAACATTAAAAAGTCTAATGTATATGTGTTCTTTATTAATAACAACTTTGTAGACAATAACAATGAAAAAAGGTAAACCAGGACTGTCATAAATGTTAGACGATCTATTTCAACTAAAATGAATATAATACTTGATGTTGAACAGTTATTATTCTTAAAAACATTAACATATTGTCTGGTTTTAATGGCAGATGTTGCAAACTCCTTTCAATGGAGATATTGAAGGATTTTATTAAACTGAAAATATGTAGGGAAGGGATAAACATTTTATACCATTCATTGTTTAAAATGGCACATTAATTAGTTGCTGAGTAAATTACTAAGGAAATGGGGTGCACAGATAAAATTTGATGGAGAGAGAACAGGAAAGCTCTTAAAACAAAATAAGATGGGACCTTAATCTGGATGGTCAGTTGGACAAGAGCATAAATGCCTTGAGCAACTGGAGAATGGATCAGAGAGAGTCAACTGGTAGAGCTCCATATCTTAGAATTTTATGTACCTCACAATTACACCATCTAGTAGCACTGGGAATATTCTGAAGTGTAACACTAGATGTAATATGGACATAAACAAAGTAATGTTTATATATTCAGAGTTTATGAATATCAAACATTTCCCTTAGAAAATCTCAAAGAAAAAATTAAACTCAACAATATGCTATTCAAATTAGAATATATTTTCATATTTGGAGCAAAATGAGTTGGTATATATTGATTGATAGTTTACACACGTCTGCACTCAAAACAAAACACTAAAAGATCATTTGTTTTTATTTACTCACAATCAAGCTCTGGAAAGCAATATACTCTTTCAGCAACTTGATATGTTCAATTTTGCAGACTTCATTCCCACAAGTGTCAAAGTTTGGCCTATTATTTTCACCATACAATGTTTCTACTATGACTAGTCAACTTGACTTGGCATTTACTCACTGCTAAAGGCATCCCAAAAGGAAATGAAATCATTAGTGTCACTACAAAATAATTAAAGAAGAGAACCTTTGCATCACTTAATAAGAAGTCAGATATCTTACTGTTGAGCATTTATGAAGAAATAATGAACTTTCCTTCAATAAATGCCTCAAATTCTTCATATAACAAAAATTAAATTTATGTTTGTAGTACTTATAATGACATGGTAGTCTGAAAATTCTTTCTAAGATGTCAAATTCATCATACCTAAGTTGATACTTGCTACATCTTTCCTAAGTAAACACCACCAAACTAAGAAGGAAGATAGCATCAGTCCTGTGACAAGGGAGTAACATCATGCACTTGCCAGAGATATTGAGAATATTAGCAATACACAGTGTGATAGGATCAGAGTGAAAAACAAACAAATAAATAAAATTGCAGAGCTGTGTCCTAACAGTCTTTTCAGCATAATGGCGATGAATCTAGAGAAGTGCTAGTCTTATCTTCTATTTTAGAAATGTGAGAGCTAGAGGCAAGCATCTCTTCTACCATGACAGGCCAATTGGATTCAGAAGTTGCTCTTTTGGGGAGCTTCAGGATTTGTAGAAAGTCTATTGCAGCAGAAACCCAGCAGTGAAAAGGGGCTTCTCTCTGGTACAGCAGCACTCTTCCCCAAGGAGAAAGGAAGTACAAGCAAGGAAAGTGGGCACATCCACATCATCACTTTGGCAATGAGGCCAAGCTAAGCATAAAGTTAATTGATGGATGATGATTTCTGGTGGTGTCACCCAATAACAGAGATGTCCTGCAAAGAAAAAGTGAAATGTGTGTTAATCTGATTTCCAAAGAAAATGTTAAAAGGATTGAGCAGCCACCAGATTGACGATGAAATCCAAAGAGAATGCATTCACCTTTATGGGCAAACACTGTACACAGATCTCTCTCTATAAACTATAAAAATAGAACACATAAAATAATAAGCAAAACCATGGGCTGCTAACCCATGCTATAGAATGAAAGTAGGCTTCAAAATTGGGATGAAAATCAAGTCACTGAAAAAAGAAGTTGTTTTATTCTAAGAAGATTACATAATCAAGTGAAAAAGTCACTGGTACAGAACTATATTAAAGAAAGAATATGTCCATCTCCTAAGCAACACATTGCTCAATATGTTATATTTAATAATAATAGTCTTAAAAGTCTACTATATTTCAGGGAATTCTCAATATTTTATGTGTAGTAGTTAACATAGTCCCTACCTGAGAATGATATTTTATTGTTCCCATTCTTAGAGAATGGATTCCCTGGAGCATAACCTATTCAAGTTTACACATTGCTGTAAGGCATTTGACTCCAGAACACCTAACCTTCTGATACATATTTTTACTCCACATGCTTTACTGCCTCTTGTAAGCTTCTAAACATTTTCTGTAATTCCAGAAGCATATACATTCAAATATTATGTCACATATAATAGGAATTAAAATTTTATATTAGGGTTTAATGGTATTTCTTTAATGACAATTTAAAAGGATGTCTTCCTAACTCATTACATGAAAAAGTATATCATTTAATTATTCCTGATAATCAGTACCCTCTTAATGTCATTTATATTACTTTGATTTTTTGCCATTATAAACAATGAAACAGAAGAGAACATAAAACATATTTTTGTGCCCATGGTATGTGTATGTTTCCAGAAGTAGAGTAAAAACTTTTGGCACTCACTCATAGTGAATGAATCACAGGTCTAAATCCTCAGGAATCAAACTCTGAGATGAAAATTGGTATGCTGGAAGTTTATTGTGGAAAACCCTTGATGTATGTGCAGTGTTTTTATACATTATTTATATCACAATAAAGTTTTTTTTGAAAAAGAAAACAAGTAGGCATAATAAAGATGCACAATTGGGCAGAAGCAGAGGGTGAATTGCAATGGAAAGACAGCAGAGGCTCCCAAATTCCACCAGAACAAGGATGAACCAGTAGAGTTGTCCCATATGGAGGCATGGGGGATTAGCTTTTTGCTCTAACCCTAGGGGTCTATGTAATAATCAGTTTACCAGGATTTGCCATCACTAACACTGCTGACAACCAAATACTACAGAGACTGTTGAGTTTCCCAGTTCAAAAGGCAAATCAACTTGCACTTTGACCTGAATCTGTTCCCAGGTCATCTCCTGGTCTGGGACTCATTTAAAGTATCCAGCCATCTATATCCTTAGGTGAGTAGTTTGGAACAGTATTTCTGCCATTAGAAACACAGAGGCCTTCTAAGTGTTGTGCTTCACTTTTAGTGGTATGTAGTATATGATGCACTAATTTGTATTTAGTGAATGAGGTAGAAGATGAAATAATTTGTCTTTAATTTGTAAGATAATTCCAGTACACTCTATAACATTGGATTTCTAACAACTTCATTTGTGTGATAGCACCTTGAGTCTTCATAAAATCTGTCCATCACCACCTAGACCATGTGTATCTTCACAAAAGTTTACATTATGTTTACCATTTATTGCTCTTCCAGTTTGATTAACATGATAATAAATAATGTCATAAATATTGTGGATCAGTGTGACAGTCTGAAGAATGTCTGGACAGTCCCTTTACCTTCAGATTATATTAATAATACACTGGGATATGTAATGTAGCCTTGAGATGTTAGATGTATACTGTTTTCTGTTCCAAATGATTATACAGTTTCTGAGCCTCCTGCATGATAGGACGAGAAAAGAAAAGACTTCTACATTCTTGGCCACATACTATAAATCTGAGGCAGTGTTACTTTGCTTGATCAAATGTGCCATCTATGACAATGGCAGCAATTGAACTACTACTTAGTTGAGTTTGACTTATCTGTTGTCATCTTCAAAGTGATATGTATTTTTTGTAGGGATCTATCTCGTGATTGGAGAGGATCAGTGATAGTGGATCTGCTTGTTTCCTCAATGGTGGCACCATCTCTGTTTTCCTCGTAGGGTGATTTCTTGTTTTTTTTAATCCATGTTACCAGCTGGAGGGTGGGAGTTTAGTGGGGAGACAGGTTTGGTGGCTTCCAATTAGCATTCATTATAATTGTAATTCCCAGGCAAAGAAATGGTGCAAAAGTTATATAACTGAAAAGTAAGTCCATTCCAGGTATATATATTCAGGGTCTGGGAAATGGCAGTTAAAACTAGCTGTGAGCTACACCTGGGCCAGGTGTATTTATTACCTTACTTCCATATGCCTCCATTCTAAAACTAGGGCAATGAAGCTTCTGAAACCTGGATTTCAATGTCACATTGAACTCAAGTTCAATATCCTTGAAATGTTTGCTATTCTTTTTCTTTAATGTAGTTACAAAAGTAAGTGGCCATAGATCCTGCTGGTGGAATCATTACTATATCTTGTAATTTTATGGTGTGTTTTCTCTAGGGCACCTGGCCTCTCTTTCAATCAGTTGGTTTGATGTCTGAAAACTGGGCAAAGGATCATCCTTTTTAGCTGAAGAGCCTCCTAATTATCCAGTCTTGATTTTTTGATTATGTAAATTGAGGAATATCCTTGTCTACTAATCTATCCTGCTCCTACAGGCAATGTGTTTTATTAAGTGTCACCATGGTTTTCTGAGGATCAGGTCCCCCCTTACTACCCCTTTAGCCTGATGACCATTATGATTGTGCCCTACTTGTTGTGAAGATTCCGTGCCACCACCTGGTCCTTTCAAATTCTCCAATTCTATCATCTTTTTTCTTACAGGAGCCAATTTTGGCAATAATATCTCCTATTATCAGTTCTGGCATTCAAGGGATGACTAACACTAAGATTCTCAATGAAGTTGATGCTCCTCTGAAAAGCATGTGTTACTACTTTCAAAAAAAGAGTGGCCTCCTTACCCTCCAGTAGAACAAGACCTGTTTTGTGCCCTTACATAAAATACATAGTTTAGCATGCTTATTTTTCTGAACTTATGATTTCTTTTTCCACTGTTTACTGTAATAATTCTGGAATTTCTTCCATAGTTAATATAGACCATCAACTTATGCAAACTTCTAAGGATTGACTAGCCAAGTACCAAGAAGGGACCAGTTAAGAAATAGGATCATACATATAAATACCTTCCACATAGCTCCTATGAGACAGATGACCCTTCAATGAGATTTCTCTGTTTTTTCTTTGTCCTTTTTTCTCTTTTCTCATCTCTGTTTCCCATATTTATTTCTATAATCCAATACCTCCTTAACAAAAAAATAAAAGGCAGTTTGGAATATTATCTAGATCATTTTAAAGGAGATGATTTTAAATTTTAATGAAAAAATAAGTCCATAGTAATTTTTATATCTCTGAATACTTATTAGCTTTCCTCTTAAGTATGTTCATTTCACATATTTTTGACATCAGTAAACCAAAATTGTGCTACAGCTCATAATTTATTGTATGTATTATATGCATACAGCCTAGAACTAAGAATGTACAGTTAGTAATTAGTATAAATCCCAGATACATATATATGTCAAACACACACACACACATTTTGTAACAGATACAGCATTTATTATACTGCTATCCCCAACAACAAACCAAAGATTTATTTCATTTCCTATTTGCTTATAATACATTTTCAAAATGTATAAAACTACTTAGGCTTTTGCTTGCTCAGTTGATTTTCTTTTGAAACTTAAAGTCTGACATTTATTAAATTTGGACTTTAAAATGTTTATTCCTGTAAAACTTCTGACATACTGAACGTTTATGAATTATTTTGCAAAATGTTCATAAATTTGTTTAAGTTCCATATCTCAGTACTTTCATTCCTTTAAATAACACTCTGCCTCTTATTTTGTATTCTAAATGTCTGTCTCCCACTCAAACTGCACTTAAAAGAAAAAATATGTATGTAGAGATTTTATATATTCTCAAACTGCATTTAAAATGCTATATATATACATATATATGTATTTTTTAAATGCAGTTTGAACACTGTGTTTGAACACAGTGTATATACTTTATATTATACATTCTCATCCACATGCATACATATACTTAAACACTTAAAGAGGAAAAAATATGAATTTGTCTGAATATTTAGAAAATCATATGTAAAAGAAGACTTATGTTGACTTGTCCAAAGGATCCGTTTTGGGAAAAACCAAGAACTAGAAGCAATGCTTACTTGCTCAGGAAAACTGACACACTAGCAATTTGTTTCGTTCACACACACACACACACACACACACAGAGTCAGAGTACAAAAATGAAATATAAAGTATAATAATTTAAAAATATGAAATTAATATATTTTAAGTATAAACTGATGTTATGATTGAAGTTGAGTCGTGTAATTACTTATGTTCCTCATATTTATAGCATTAGCCATATCCCTATATCAACAGGTAAACCCAGAAGATAGTATCTTCAACTGTCTTGTACCCAGCCTTTCTTTGTAAGTGTTTAATTTCACTTTATTTAGGTTGTCATTAAAAAATTCACTTTTTTTTCAAATTAACTTTGAAGATTACTTTTTATGTGTGTTGTAGCTTTAAAAATCCTACCAAAATCTGGCCATCTGTCTCAGTGATCAAATATCACATTCTTACAGTTTCCATATTACTATCATTATGGCAAAACAGTTCATCTGTTTTTACTGTCCAACATTTATTTGGATCTGTGTTCTAGACTCAGATTTAAGTGTATAAATTTTGAGTTTTCTCCCAAATGCATCATGCATATCACCGGATTTCTTTAGGTTTTAAATGTGAACGTACTAGAGGTTTGACCCAATTCTTTTTGTGTTTCTGCTTGGCTGGTACGTCAGCTTCTTGCTAAGAGATGAGGGATCCTCTGAATCTTGAAAAAGCCTTGAATTATTTTTGAAGATGCTGAACACCAACTTGAATTCCACAACTGTGAAAAAGCCTATTGATCAACTGTCTTTACACACAGCAGAGGAGATTAAATCATATAGATTACTGGAAATATGTACAGATAATTTAAATAGAATTATTCTAAGGAAATATCCAAATAGTTCATTTGCATCAAAATGCACATTGGTGGGGTGCCTGGGTGGCTCAGTCGGTTAAGCGTCCAACTTTGGCTCAGATCATGATCTCACGTTTCATGGGTTCAAGCCCTATGTCAAGCTCTGTGCTGATAGCCAGTTCAGAGCCTGAAGACTGTTTCAGATTCTGTGTCTCCCTTTCTCTCTGACCCTCCCCTGCTCACGCTGTCTCTCTCTCTCTCAGAAATAAATAAAACATTAAAAAAATTTTTAAATACACATTGGCTAAAAATATAGAAAATAATGTTTTCAGTATACATAAGTGACATAAATTTTGTATATAAATAGGTGAATAGTATGTATCCCAAATTATAGAGTGGATCTCTCTCTCTCCTTCCTTCTCCCCATCCTCTCTTCACCCTTAAAAAAAACATAAAAGAAAGTCTTGTTTTTACCAGTCAAGTGCTTGTAGGTAATCTGACTAGTATGATTCTTTTCTACTCATTCTGTGCCATATAAATGTTTTATAAAATATAAGTCCAATATAAAATATTTAAGAATATATCACATAATTTAGAAGCACTATTCTATATTTTTAATAAATTAGCTTTATATTTTTGTTAAAAATGGCCAATGTTAACTTTACATGATACTAACTTATTCCTGATAATCCTTGTTAGAATGGCCCTTGAATTTTTATCACAAGATTTAACTTTTCCAGTTCCATATTTGACATATTTTAATGTCATGCTTCCTATAGGACAGCATCTTAAATTGCTTAAATTAAAGCAATTAATTCAAGTGACTATATATTAGGAATCAATACTCTCTCATCTTCTGCCATCTTCTACATTATTTCCTATTTCATATAATGGCACCATTATCTTTCTAAAAAATATAAATAAGCTAAATCCACCATGTACTCCCCATTTCTCCCTCTGCCTCATCAACTTATACTAATCATTGTCCAATTTTTCTCAAAACTACATCATAAAGGTACTTCAAATATGGTATACCTAATTAATGTCTTTGCTTAGGTCCTTACAATCTCTTATCAAGAATAAAACAATAGCTTCTAAATGATATTCATGCTACCAAGCTCTCCCTATTTATCCATCTTCTACTCTGTAACAATCTGATTGTGTCACTACCATACTTAAAAACAAGAAAGTGTTAAATATCCTCAAGGGTAGAATGTAAAATAACTTAGTTTCACTGTTGTGGCTGTTGTCAGTCTTGCCTTGTTGTATCTTTTTAGGGCATTCCAATTATTTCATTGCATCCATATCAATCTTCTTATGTTTTACATCTTAACACTTTCATGATACTCTTCAGAATGGTCTTTGATCCTGTTTTCCATTTTTAATGTTACCAATAAATAATATTCTTTATTTGAGATAAATTTTACCAGTCTAAGTGAGCTAAATGGTTTTTAACAATTTATTGCAAGAGGATTGTAGTGGTTAAGGGTATAGTAGTGACCATCTTATACTTCATTATTAATGTAGTTTTGTCAATAGTAACACCTGATGGGATAACTACATGAATGAAATAGGTGAATGAATAAAACAATAAAATAGAGAATGAATGACTTAGTTGATAGCCTATTTTTTTTATTTCTTCCTTTTTATGTGCCCTCAACTTTTTAAGACACTAACAAAGATAACAATTCTATTTTGTTACTTACAGTCTTACTAGTACTTTTTCACCTACTAGTTTCAATTGGGATTTTATTGTGCATCAAAATAATGGCTGCAACAAAGAATAAGTGAGTTAATTTGTATAAGAATCTTTTAAGTTATGTATACTGTTAGATTTGTATTTATAAGTTTATAGCCAAAAAATCTGGTATACTTATACAAAACAAACATACATAAATATTTCCAATTATTATTTAATTATTGGATATCAATATTTATGGTAAGGTGAGCATATAAAGTGGTTACTATTTATTTTTTTAATGTTTATTTATTTTTGAGAGAGAGAGGCAGACAGAGCATGAGTGGGAGTGGGTCAGAGGAAGAGGGAGACACAGAATTCAAAGCAGGCTCCAGAATCTGAGCTATCAGCACAGAGCCTGATGTGGGGCTTGATCCCATGAAACGTGAGCTCATGACCTGAGCTGAAGTAGGACAATTAACTGACTGAGCCACCCAGATGCCCCATAGAATGGTTAATATTTAGAAATGGGAATCTACTAAGATTATTTAAGCTAATGATATTTTTGATGAATATTCCTTTGTCCTGTTTTATAACAATGACGTCTACTTTATTTTCTATTATTAGCTTCAGTAGTTTAAATCAACATTTAAGAACTGAAATGTTGTTCTTACTCACAAGGAATTCAATATATTTTATGTCAGTGAATTTTTGGTTATCTCATTAAGGAAGACAGCAAATTAGAACATATTAGTCTACTTTTAAGTATACACTGAGTTAGTTTTCAAGTGTTTATTACTAGAAATCATATCTTCAAAAAGTCATAGAATATGTTTTTGCTTGTTTGGTATTTCAATCCATAAAAATCCTGCTTCTAGCTGTGAGTTTGGAGAATCCTGCCAGTTCATACTGAATCCAGAAATTATTTCATTGTACAAACTAAAAACCAGACTGAAGCTCTCACATGAAACATGTTTTTCCATTCATCAGACTAGTTTCTCTGATATGTATGAAAGCAGATTCAAATATCTGTATACTATAAATGTATAGTTCTGTTTGTTAGTTATAAATAGTGACTTTGTTCTTTAGAACTTTATTTTCTGCAAATAACCATTTGTCTCCAGAGGCCTCACCTTGGCATCATCAGTCCTGTTGACATATGGCTAGATGCTTTCCTGAGGATTTGATCCTTGTAAGGACACCACACGAAATCTTGAGCCACCTGTTATTTGAAAAGATAAACAGTCAGCACATATGTTAAATATTCAAGCATTATTGGTTACTCACAGGGAACTCTTTTTTGTTTTATTATACTTAATTTTAATACTATTACACAACATCTTGGATAGTCTTGTAACGGATTTGAAACCTACAAGAAAGAAAAAAAGAAAGGGAAACTTGAAGGAAGAGGTCTGGGCTTCAAATCTCAAGTTGCTAACCAGGTGATTTTGGATAAGTCACTTTTATCTGCAAAATGAGAATTTAAAAAATACATTTTTCTACCTATTTCAAAGCTTTATTGGATATATCCCATTGAATTATATATTTGGCCATTTTAAAATAAGATGTGACTGACAAATAAGTGAAAAGTACCACTAGAAATTGAAGCAATTCTCATTGTTCAGATGCATATTTTATTCAAGCATAGAGTGCGAGATGCTTGTTTGTTTGATTTAGTTCTGTGACAGCACCTGGTGGCCACCATTGGTGGCTAGGCAATGCTGATGTCAGGCATTATGTAAGCTTTTTATTCATTATATCATTTAATCTTTACAATAATTCTCGAAGATTACCAATTTCATTAAACTCTCCTCAGTCCTCAATTTGTCAAGTAAAAGAATTCAGGTGACTCTGTATGATTCCAACTGAAGACCATATATCCATCAATATTTATAATATTTTCAACATATATCATGTACATGAGAATATGGAGATTCAGAGTCATAATGAGGAACCAGAGGTTCAATTAATGGAGATTAGTCATCGAAATGTTTATAATATAAGGTAGTATATGGGATATATTTTTAAAGAGTATGACAGATAAATTTTAGAGCAAGATGAAGTCATAGGCAGGATTAGAAAAATACTGATAGCTTTTTTGGAAAATTATCACTTTTCTTAAGAGTAAAATGTCAAAGATGAAGATGGTAGCACCTTAGACACTTTTGTTAAGGCAAAGGGTACCATGTAAATCATTGTACTGGGTCAATAGGCCTAAGACCAGACTCTCTAGGCAAACTAGGATGTATATTACCAAAGTAATGTCATTTCTTTTTAGAAAAGAAAGTAAACACATCAACAATTTTTACTCATTCTAAGGAAATAACATATACATAGATATATTTTTTAAAAATTTTAATATTTTCTTATTTTTTAGAGACAGAGACAGAGCATGAGCAGGGGAAGGCCAGAGAGAGAGGGAGATACAAATCTGAAGCAGGCTCCAGGCTCTGAACTGTAAGCACAGAGCCTGACACAGGACTCGAATTGATGGACCATGAGAATCATGACCTGAGCTGAAGTCGGATGCTTGACCGACTGAATCACCCAGGGGTCCCATCTTCATAGATATATTTTTATATTTCAAAGTTATGGATTGTTTCAATTGTAGTTTGCCCAGCAAACATATCTTATAAATAAATAAATACTCAATATGCATTGTAGCAGTAACTTTCTGTACACTACCAGCTTAAAAAAATAAATGTAGGTCTCCTGTTTGTTTTTGTTTGTTTTTTTAAAACTTGTTTTTAGTTTGGATTTAATTTTTTTAATTTATTTTTTTAATTTACATCTAAGTTATTTACCATATAGTGCAACAATGATTTCAGGTGTAGATTCCTTAATGCCCCTTACCTGTTTAGCCCATCTACCCTCTGACAACCCCTCCAGTAACTCTCTGTTTATTCTCCATATTTAAGAGTCTCTTATGTTTTGTCCTCCTCCCTATTTTTATATTATTTTTGCTTCCCTTCCCTTATGTTCATCTGTTTTCTATCTTAAAGTCCTCATATTAGTGGAGTCATATCATACTTGTCTTTCTCTGACTAATTTTACTTAGCGTAATGCACTCCAGTTTCATCCACATAATTGGAAATGGCAAGATTTCATTCTTTTTGATTGCCAAGTAATACTCCATATATATATATATATGCGCCACATCTTGATCCATTCATCCAATGATGGACATTTGGGCTGTTTCATACTTTGGCTAGTTTTGATAATGCTGCTATAAACATTAGGGTGCATGTGTCCCTTTGAAACAGCTTTATCCCTTGAATAAATACCTAGTAGTGCAACTGCTCAGTCATAGGGTAGTTCTATTTTTAATTTTTTGAGGAACCTCCATACTGTTTTCCAGAGTGGCTGCATTCCCACCAGCAGTGCAAAAGAGATCCTCTTTCTCTGCATCCTTGTCAACATCTGTTGTTGCCTGAAGTTGTTAATGTTGGCCATTCTGACAGGTGTGTGGTGGTATCTCATTGTGGTTTTGATTTGTATTTCCCTGATGATGAGTGATGTTGAACATTTCTTCATGTGTCAGTTGACCATCTGGATGTCTTCTTGGAGAAGTGTATGTTCATATCTTTTTCCCATTTCTTCACTGGATTATTTGTTTTTTATGTGTTAAATTTGATAAGTTCTTTATAGATTTTGGATACTATCCCATTATCTGATATGCCGTTTGCAAATATCTTCTCCCATTCTGTGCATTGCCATTTAGCTTTCCTGATTGTTTCCTTTGCTGTGCAGATTTTTATTTTGCTTTGGTTTCTCTTGCCTCTGGAGATGTGTTGAGTAAGAAGTTGCTGCAGCCAAGGTCAAAGAGGTTTATTCCCAGGGCGCCTGGGTGGCTCAGTTGGTTAAGCGTCCGACTTCGCTCAGGTCATGATCTCACGGTTTGTGGGTTGGAGTCCCACATCGGGCTCTGTGCTGACAGCTAGCTCGGAGCCTAGAGCCTGTTTCAGATTCTGTGTCTCCCTCTCTCTCTGACCCTCCCCTGCTCACGCTGTCTCTCTCTCTCAGAAATAAATAAAACATTTATTTTAAAAAAGAGGTTTTTCCCTGCTTTCTCCTCTAGGATTTGGATGGCTTCCTGTCTTACACCTAGGTCTTTCATCCATTTTGTGTTTATTTTTGTGTGTAATGTAAGAAGGTGGTCCAGGTTCATTTTTCAGCATGTTGCTGTCCAGTTTTCCCAGCATCGTTTGGTGAAGAGACTGTCTTTATTCCATTCTATTTCCTGCTTTGTCAAAGATTAGTTGGTCATACATTTGGGGGTTCATTTCTGTTATCTCTATTCTGTTCCATTGATCTGAGTATCTGTTCTTATGCCAGTATCATACTGTCTTCCTGATTACAGCTTTGTAATACAGCTTAAAATCCGGGATTATGATGCCTCCTGCTTTGGTTTTCTTTTTCAAGTTTGCCTTGGCTATTTGGGGTCTTTTCTGATTCCATACAGATTTTAGGATTGTTTGTTCAAGCTCTGTGAAGAATGCTGGTGTTATTTTAATAGGGATTGTATTGAATATGTAGATTGCTTTGAGGAGTATTGACATTTTAACAATATTTGTTCTTCCTATCCAAGAGCATGGGATATTTTTCCATTTTATTCTGTCTTCTTCAATTCTTTTGTAAGCCTTCTATAGTTTTCACTGTATAGATTGCTGTGGCGCTAGTGTGCATGTGTATGCGCAGGAGGGGTGAAAATGGTATCACCCAGCTACCCAGTCTCTATATCAGACTTATCTTCTCCCTGATTAGTAATTGCACACCCATCATTGTCTCCAGCTTCCATCTCCTTCCTGCTTTTATACTGTTCATGACCAAGGCATTAGGTTGCCAGGTTGCATCTCCCTCCTGGGTTTTATCTCAGATGTGGCTGTGTTTCTCAAACCGTCACTTCTGAGATACTGGGGCTTTGATGCACTCAGACCTTCTAGGGGAGGGTCTCACTGAGCATCAGCCAGGTGCTGGCTGCTCCCAGGAACGTCCGCAGGACTGTGCTGCTGCCAATGCCCAGAGACTGTGGCTGGGTATAGCCTGCCCAGAAAAAGTTCACACGATCTTGTAGCAGCAGCATTCAAATTATGGAACATCACAGCACATATCTGGCACCAGTCTTCACCCTTAATGTCCTTGTTCCAGCACCAGCAAATGTGGTTGTTCTCTGGGGTCTGCTGGGTTCTTTGCTTGTGGGGTGGTCGCACCACCTCTACCATATGTCCTCCCAGCAGGGAACCGCCACTCCTCATACAGCCCAAGGACTCTCCCGACCCCACCCTCTCCTCCTGGGGATTTGCCCTGCCCACCAAAGCACCACCAAGTATCAAGCTGCAGAGTTTCAGACTCTGTGCTCTCCCTGTTTATAGAGTCTTAATGGAATTTAACCCCTCTCCTTTCTCCTTTCTCCCTGTTTTGTTCAGTCCCTGTGGCTGTTTCCACTTTTCCACTTTGTCTCCAGCTGCTTTTGAAGGGGTGCTTTTTCCATACTCTTCCCCCACCATCTCTGTCCTCTCTCAGCAAGGAAACATAGCTCCTGGCCCTCCTTGGCTTCTCTCTCCCCCAGTTCACCTCTCTATACCACATACCTGCTGAGTTCAGGTTGTGCAGATTGTTGTGTTAATCCTCAAATCAGTTTTCTAGGTGTGCAGGGTGGTTTGGCATTTATCTGTCTGTATTTCATGGATGTGAGATGCAAAAAAAACAACAACAACAACTTCCATGCTATCCTGCCATCTTGTCCCCTCCCCCAGATTTAATCTTATTAAACTAGTAAACATATGTTTAATCAATTATGCCTTAAACTATCTTTCTCCGTTTTCATTTTAGTATTTATTTCAATGAGTATTATATCTACTTAGCATTCATTTCTATTAGTGCAAGCTAATCATTCAACTATTTCCTCTGACTATATTGGTATCTTCAGTATTTATTAACACAGAAGGTTCGTGATATTCCTGGGGCTTTGATACTGCAAATGAGGTAATTTATTCTTTCCTTTCTTCTTCTCCTCTCCCCCTTCCTTGTATTTTTGTCCTCTTCTTTCTTTTTGCTTTTCCCTATTCTATCTCTCTTCTTTTAGCAAGACGTTATTTATCATGAAGCAAGTTAAATATTTCAGGAATATAATTTTTGCAAGTTATTTTAAATATTTAATATATCAGCAAAAAATGTTTTCCTGAAAATAATTCTAGTATCCTCTATGTCTTGTCTGATGACTTGTCGCTTGACAAATAGTAGAGTTACTTTAGACTTAGAGCTGCACCTTGTCCACAGACTGGCATGAGTCCTCTCTGAACATGCCCACAGTTTTTGATTGACTTCCACTCAACCTACTGATGGACAATCCTCCCATTTATTCCATATTGGCAGATTTCAATATTACTTCATCACCTATTTCCCTTGTTTGAATAAAACCTTATATGGACAAACATTTTTTCTGCTCTATCTGTTAGAATCCTCCTGCTCTTAGGAACAGAATTAGCCTCTAGTCGGATGGAAGATGTTTGGCTAAATTGCTGTTTGAACTAAAAAATTTCCGAGAGAATGACAGACGCCAGATGGTTCAGGGTTAGGCTTAGCTAGAGTCTGTAAGGTACAGATAAGATCCAAATTCTTCACTTTTTAGTGATTTGCTTTCTTTTCAATTTTCCCACATTATTCAAATATTAGTAGGAAAGATGTTCTTAAAAGCATGCAAAATTGAAATGAAAAACAGATGCTTAGCATAAAGGAACACCTTGTTATAAATACTCTGGTGATTATAAGAGTCACATGTTGCTAAAGACATTGAATAAATATCATCCCAGGCTTATAAACAGTGAAAATTATTTTGAATAAAAGAAATAATTGAGGAAATTTTCTCAATTGGTAATTAAACTCAATAGTTGCTAAAATTGAATTGGTGGCACTGTTCTCTGATCTGTCTCAGTGGCCTACTATGTTAGAAATTTACTAAATGCTTCTTAAATCTTATTTTTGCCATTGCAGTTAGTTTTGCAGTAATATACATTGAATTATCTCAGGAAATTAGGCAAACAATGTTTCTAAAATATGCTTATTAATCTCGTTATAAATAAAAATACCGGAAATTAGTTCAATGTAGTAATTACATTGAAAATTCAAAGAATACATTTGAAACAGTACTGTTCATACTCCTTAAAATTTTATTTCAGCTGTGAGTGTACACCTGGATGGACTGGACAAAATTGTAGTGAAGAAATAAATGAATGTGACTCTGACCCATGCATGAATGGAGCTCTATGTCATGAGTCTTCCATTCCTGGGCACTTTGTATGTCTGTGCCCACCCTTTTATACCGGAAAGTTTTGCCATCAACACTATAACCCCTGTGATCCACTCAGTGACCCTTGCAGAAACAACTCAACGTGCTTGACTTTGGCAGATGGAAATCATTATTGTGTGTGTAGAGAAGGTAAGAGCCTATATTTGTTTTAATGTTATATTTCACTTTTTTTCTTTGGTTGGTTTATTTTGTTTTTGTGGTATTATGACTCCCTAAAAATGGCTGAGAGAAAACTTACATATATACATTGCATATGGGGGGGAGTATTTGACTCCAAATATAGGCATATAAACAGACTGGAGAAATAATCTAAAAAGTTAACCTAAAGAGTATGATGTTGGGGGACCAGGGGGAGAAGGAGAGGGAAAGACAAAGCTTCATAGCAAATGGCTCATTTTTTTTTTTTTTTTAGTGATCTTCTCTCATCATTCAGAGCTTCTTTTTCCTGAATAATCTTGTCCATATAGTGTTCCTTACAATAGCAGTTACTTAGAAATGAGCATAGATAGAGCGTAGGGAAATCAAATGCTTCACTGTAACTTTTCTCCTGGAATGACCTGTGAATACCACTTATTTCGTCCGTGGTTGCTAAGCCACTGTCATCTGACTCTTGTGGCTACTTTGTACCATAAAATAGAACCTATGAAAGGGATAGAGAACAGGCACATCAAAGGACATGATTGGAGCTCCAAATGCAACTATTCCTGAAGTGAGTTACTTCTGGCTTTCTGGGTCATATTAGCCAACAATAACTTATACTGTTATTAAAGGTGCTTGATTGAGATCTGTTCAGATGTAACTGAAAGAAGTCTGATTAGTGCACAGTTGATCTGTATAAATGTTTACTGCCCGTGTACTGCTGACTATTCAAGAGCCATTACCATCTTCAGCAGGAATGCTTCTATCATAAAACCAGCACATTTTCATTATAACTGGAATGTGGTTGTCATAAGCACAATATAAAAACCACATTGTGTATAAAAGCCTCCAACTGCTATTTATTTTCTAATATCGACTTATGGGTTCTTGTCTCTTTGCTTGTTACTAATTCTGCTAGAATAGATGTTTATTAAAAATAAGGACAGTGCTTATTTATTCTTCTGTTCTAAAAGATCAGCTGATACTGTACCAGTTAATTTGTGTCTTAGTCAAAACTGTTTCTCTTTGTTTTCATAAACTCTAGAAATTCCTGATGTATGAGATAATCTATTATAGGGATATAGAGGCAAGTCCTTGAATGCACATACATGACAGAAATGTCTGGACCTTAGGAGGGATTGGAACTACAAAGTGGAGAGCCATTAGTAATTGTTTTTTCAAAAATGACATGGGCTGTATAAAGCAAATAATAGGGGCATATAAGGCATGTGGATATATGTTTGCAGGAATGAGTTAGGAAAGTAAGATAGGAAAAAATATGAAGGGAACATTTAAACCCTGCAAATCCTAGTAATAATAAAGTAAATAATTTAAATGAAGAATTTTCCTTTTAATAAATATGAAGAGTGAAACTTTTTGAAATATTATTCAGTAGCAGGGAAGGGGCTAATTTATTTAGCAGGATTATTCCATGATGCTTTGCCTAGCCTACTAATATATTCTCAGAATATAAATAATGGATAATATTTGTTGAGAGACAGCAGCATATTTCCTCTGTTAAAATAAAACCTTCCCGATTTTTACCAAAGATAATTTTCTACAAGACAGACATGTTTTAGGGACATGTTTTTATCTATATAAATTTTTTTATATTCTATTTGTTATTCATAAATGCACTTAATGAATTTATATTATCTAGTGAGATTCCTTTCCTGTTGAAGGATGAAGGAAACATAAGTTCAGAGATACCATATACTTATCATCAACTATCTTACTAGTAATAATATTTTCCAGCCTCATGAACATCACAAAAAATATCTTGAGAACAATTTAGATTTCATCATTTTATATTAGTAAAATCTTTTTTGTTTATTTTTTTCTTGAAAATTCATCATTCTATTTAAGGTGAAAGAGAGATATGAGCACTCAAATCAATGTTTTTGACAGAGTAGTGGGCAGGCACAATGAATCATGTGTTTTCCCCTTTCTAACTGTGATTCAGCACAACGAGATATTTGAAGTGTACATCGTTTCTAAACTATTTTGCTTCACACACACACACACACACACACACACACACACTCACACATTTGAAGTTGAAAAATTTTTTGAAACCTAAGAAAATGTAGGAGTAAGTTTCTGTAAATGAGTCTAACTACTGTAAACAATATTTTCTCACTATTGCCTTTAGTACTTCAACCTTTTAAAGCAAAACCATTGCTTTAAAACACTGCTTCAGAATATACCAAAAGAGGATAACTATGGAATGTCTTAGACACTATGCCCTGAGTTACTTTAATACTTATTGTTTGAAATACGATCTATGTCAAAGCCATCATATTTTCTTAATGAAAATGTTCTGATCAAATTCCATTTTAATAGTACTGAAATTTAAGGGTCACCTGGGTACCTCAGTCTGTTAAGCATTTGACTCTTGATTTCAACTCAGGTCATGAAGCATGGTTCTTGAAAGATAGAGCCCCACATTGGGCCCCACACTGATAGAACAGGATTAGGATACTCAAAATTCTCTCTCCTTCTTTCTCTGTACCTCCCCTGCTCAAACACACACACACACTCTCTCTTTCTCTTAAAATAAATAAATTTAGAAAAAATAGAAGTGCTGAAATTTAAAACCACAAAGAATTCCAAGACTTAATCTCTTATACAGTTACAAGATTTAGAAGTTCCACTGGAATTCTTTGCAAGCTGTTAGTGTTTGCTAAGTGACTAGAGTATAGGGCATCACGAAGAAAGAGATTTAAGGCTTAAGGTAGGAGTTCAGCATATGCATTTTGAAATTCTGTCCATGGTTTTTAGTCAGTCTATAGGGTCTACCACAATTTATGAATATAAATAAAACCTGAAAGACAGAGTAGTAATGTAACTATGTATTAGACAACTAAATTATAAATTACATTAAAATTCATTTTGAAGAAACAGCAATTAGAATAACAGATACTATGATTTCTGCCAAATAGAATGCTTACCAAGTAAACTATTTTGGTTGGTGTGATTGAAAGTTATAGTCAAAACAATCTAATTCATTTGGGTACAATGTGAACTACTTAAAAATTATAGATGTAGTAAAACACCAGAACTATGGTGATCATGTTTCACAAGACAAAGTAAAGGCACTGCTTCTGTCTTCTGTCTTCTGTTTGGAACTGAGGTAAGTTACTTTTGTCCCTATGAACATTGCACATTTTCTAGTGGAAAACAGGTAGATAGAAAAGTATTTATCATTAATAATTCAATACAGGTTTGTTTTGTATATAATACCATTTGTTTAAACAATTTCTGTTGTAAAAAATTAGTGCTTTAATAAATATAAAAATAGCACAAAAAAGACAAATAATGATTTTGCAAGTTTCCTAGAAACAAATGGGGTTTACTCTAGGTACCTTATGTAGTGTTAGGTTTTGGTGATTTACAATGCACTCAATTTGCATCCTTCAATATTTATGTTATATTATACATTTTTTGTCTCTCTGAACTATGCTTTGTTCAGTCTTGCAAACAGATGTTGGTACTGTTCTAGAAATCTAAAAATTATTTTCTTTATTAACTGATTCAACAAACACATATTGACTTCCTACCATGTGTCAAGTCTTGAGACAGGTTCTAGGAAAATTAAACAAGGCAAAGACATGCCCTCAAGGAACTTAAAGTTCAAGGAAAGACACATAAATTAACCAACCAGTAAAGTACCACATTCTTACTTTGTAGATGCAGAGTTTCTCATGGAGTGTGACAGCTCTGAGTTATGTTCCACATGATTTCTAAGAAGATCCCCAGCAGCCTTGGAGCTTTCATTGCACATCGCAGTAGCCTACTCTTTAAGCCCCTCTCTTTTATTTCCCCATTCCCTTGCAGAAAATCCTGGGGTCACCTCTCAAATAAGCTATCTTAGTGCGTATTATAATCTCATATTCTTATTTTGGAAGAAATGAAGCTAAGAGAGATAGAAAACTCCATCTCTCTGGCAATATGATTGATCTACATCAGCATGGGACTGGAATATTGGCACTGAGAGCCTTTCCTTGAGATTGGACCTAAAGAAATAGCTTTTTCTTTTTGCCAGAGTTTTTCAGTTGGTGTAGCCAGCACCATGTTCTATTCACGCAGAGATCTGAATCCAGTAGGAGAGAAGTGTTTGTGAAAGAACAACTTGTCCTGATAGTTCCTATGGTTCTTTCTTAAATTCCGTAGACTATTGTGCATCCTTTCCAGCTAGGTTACCCAATAAATGCTATTTCTTCTAAGTTAGTATTTTTGTTTTTATCACATGTGATCAAAAGAGTGATGTCTAATATGTACAGTAAAGGGAAAGAGTTAATAAAGTTCAAGAGGTTGAATTAATGCAGTTCAACTTCAGACTGGTAGAAATGGAATGTAAGAATGGCATGAAGGTTACAGTACAGAGTTAGAGATGACTTTAGATAAAATGCATGTGGATAAAATGCATACAGTATGCAGAGGAGTCTCTGTTATTAGTATGTGTTTGTATATATAATGTGATCTAAGATCATTTCCGCTTAAAGTATATTTCATTGCTAATACTCTCTTATAAAACATCTTTATCATTCTACTTTGAATTATATCTTGGTTTATAGGTAAGAACATCACCCTATCCAATACTTTTAATTTAAAGGGCTTAGTTTCAAATGTATGCACTTCATCCATATGCCTCCAAGGTGAAAGGAAGAATAGTTTTTTTTAAATGACACTTTACAAAGGATTAAAATGTGGCAAAGAGCACTTGTAAAATGTCATAGTGGAAGGAAGAATCATATAATTTACACGTGGTATTCAATTATAATTGGGATTCTAAGTGTGATGGATTTGTAGTACCAGAGGAAGGAAGCAGTTGCACTTAAATGTGTCTGATACTCCAGTACATATACTATTATGATGGCAATACCACGTTAATTGAGGTGTATAATTCCAAGCACCAAATAAATGTCACTTGACAATATAGTGTGTTTAAATTAAAAATTACTCTTTCCGACAATTAAAAATATGTGCTTATGTGGTAGCATGTATCTATTAGGTTTAAATAGCTGTAGATACTTATATTGGGGAAATTCTTCAGAGAAAATATGTACTGTTGCTAATTAACTTTCTAACATGTCAATAATTTATTGTATTTTAAAATACTAGCTTTTAGGGGTGCCTGGACGGCTCAGTTGGTTGAGCATCTGACTTCGACTCAGGTCATGATCTCATGGTTCATGAGTTCAAGCCCTGCGTTGGGCTCTGTGCTCACAGCTCAGAGCCTGGAGCCTGCTTCAGATTCTGTGTCTCCTTTTCTCACTCTCTGCCCCTCCCCTGCTCATGCTATGTCTCTCTCTGTCTCTCAAAAATGACTATAAATATTAAATTTTTTAAATATTATTTTTATACTCATTTTTTTAAAGTTTTCTTAAAATGAATGTTAAAAACCAGTTTAGGCCTACTACAAATTAGTTCTGTCTTTCCTATTTCATAGTGTTAAATGCAACTATTTGGTAACAATTGGTTAATTTTTCGAGACAATGCTAATATGTGTATCATATTGTTTTAAAATAAAAAAATATTTTTAAAAAATTCTAACTTGCCAAGAGAGAAATATCTTTTCAGTTGTTGTTTTCATAAAGTTTTAAAATCTAGATAAATTAAAATTTGTAATTAGGAAAAAATAGGAGCACCTGTGTGGCTCTGGTGGTTGAGTGTGAGACTCTTGATTTTGAATCAGGTCATGATCCCAGGATTGTGGGTCAAGCACCACATAGGGCTCTGCTCTGAACATGGAACCTGTTTAAGATTCTCTCTCTCTTTCTCTTTCTGTCTCTGTCTCTCTCACTCTCTGTCTCCCTCTGCTGCCTCTCTCCACCAATGTATTCCCCTTCCTCTCAAAAAAAGGAAGAAAAAAGAAAATAACACCTTTCTAATGCTTTTGAAAATGATTAATTTTTAATACTTTTAGTTTTTATTTTAAATGTATGATTTTAATGCTAACTTATTGAATACAAAAAAGAAATACTATAGTTTTCTCTGTTTACTTTATTCCTAATTATTCCAACTGCTATTACTTCTAATGTGAGAGTTGTCAAGGAATTGCCCTGGATGACAAAATGTTTATTAGTAAAATTTCATGAAAAAATAACTATAGTTAATGTACTTTATTCTATGATATGCCCTCCAAAGAATCAAATAAAAATGATTTTTTTTAGAAATGAGAAAATGTTAAGTGATTTTTTAAAATATGCCTATAATTGACACTGACTTGGCTCCTAAACATGAACTGTAAGTTTAGTAACTTACGATATGCTTTAGGGGATGAGAAAATGTAAAAATATTTATTAATTAGTCACATGCATTCTCTATGATAATGTATATGCAAAACATTATAAGAAAACAATCAATTTGTGTGTAAAAAACTTTATCACAGTTAATAGAGTCAGCTGAATAGTTCTGGATAGGAATAAATAACTGGAGGGTAGCATTGAATGAATTCACTGTACTAAAGTTTGACAGACTTTTAGTTGTCACTGCATATATATAAAGCAAATACCCTTCACACTTATGAATATCTGCTTCTTCCACCAAGGACTATGAAAAGTATAGTTGGGACTAAGTATATATACACTTTTCTCCTTTAAATCCTCCAAACACAAGCTTTCTCAGCAAAGTTTTAGTTTATTTTAAATGCACTCCATGTCTACTTTATTTTTTTTCCCAATGTTTATGGGAAAAAAAATTGTATTTTAGCAATCTAATTTCCTCGGCCCATTGACATATGTTGCTGGTTGGTAACAAAGCTGCATCTCAGAAATGTCAAACTAAATGAATAAGGCAAAATCACAGAAAACAAGGTTATTCTGTGAGCTGCCTGAGTTTCCAGGTTCTGAATGTTCTTCTGATTTATCAGCCCAGCTGAACTCAGGGAGGCACACTGGCACTACTTCTCTAGCTAGCCAATGCTTCTGAGTTCCAGTGCCTCATAGAACATTTCTAAGAAACATCTCAGTGTCAAAATACTCTGCCTCCCATAGAAAGCTAATCATGCTCAAAGTAGGAATAGTGTAATGCATCCAATTTTCTAAATCTTTGTCTTGTAAAAAAAAATTTTTAACCTTATTATGTCATTTATAACTGTACTATAACAGGTGCAGTGTAAGTAGGATAGCAATATTGGATTGATGAATGGTGAAATGTGTTGGAATAACATTTCTTACCTAAAATTGGAATAACCATATTAACTTGGAAATAACTCTTTTTATCTGTATTTTTAATACTACAGTACAACACTTAGTACATGAATGAAATTGCAAGCATGCAACTTCAGAACTTAACTTGCAGGCTTTGATAATTGAGTAAGAAAAAAATAGAACAAACTAATAATGATGCTTGTCTTAAAGATACCTAATCTGCTAGATACATAGGCACTATAGATTTCTTCTGATAAGTGTTTCATGGTGCATCTTATTCTGTCTTTCTATTTCTAACGAATCATCAAAGTGAATTTTTTCTAGAATTCATGTAGTTGGTTCTGTTGTTTTATTTAACCTGGCTGTCACTGCCTTTTATTGAAATATTTTTTAAAACCATATCTGATATAATTATTAAAGTATAATGGCTTTAAATGAATCATCTTGCTATTTGTTTTCTACTTTCTATAGTACTATATCTCTACTTTGTTTCTTTTTACTCTTTCCTTCTTTTGGATTAAGTAATGTTTAGGTTTCCATATCTCCCACTAAAAAGGCAGCCAGATTTAATAAGAGGTAATACCAATTTGCCATACTCCAAATAGAAACAAGTTTGCCACTTGATTTGGTGATAGACACCACAGAGAATGGCAATGGCTCATAGTACGATGTGAAAGGATAAAGTACAACAATCCCACGTTCTCTCCTGGGACTCTAAATTAGGAAATGTAGAGGATTTTCCACTCAGCGATAGATGCTGAAGCTAAAAGATCATGATAATAGAAATAGAGACCAAGTAAGCTGTGCTGTATCATCTCCATGCTGATATTATAAATGATTTGAAACTTTCAATGTGAAGAAATATTTGAAGATAGAGTAGGAGAAACTTTATGAGATGATACTGTGGTAGGAAGATGGCCATTAATGGGTCCCTAGATCACTCTCTTTCAGATCTCAGCCTATATGCTAATAAAAAATACAGGTTTTATAGAACAACTTGAATGAACTTCTGTTCAGCAAACTAAAATATCTGAGTAGATACTGTAATTTGTAATGTCACTGCAATTATTTGGCACTTAGTTATAGCACTGTAAAAGTAACAGAAAGGAAAATTGTTTTGTTTCATACATTTTCTAACTACTATTAAAAATATTAGCAAGAAAAATGAGTGTAAGACTATATTTCATTTTACCTAGTTAATATAGAAACATGGAAATACTTGTTTAAATTGTCATCATAAATATTAAAATATTAAATGTATTTTAAGCAGTGACATGCTGATTTTTTGACACGTGTTGAAATAATTACAAGTGCCTCTCATAACTGTATTTTTTTATGTTCTTTGTTTTTTAAAAACATAACTGGCATGTGTTTAAATGGATGACTGATTGTGTAGCTATGAATCAAAATAATTTGTTTTCTTTGAATCACTTGGATATGGAAAGTAATTAAATAATTTGCCTCATCTGCTAACTGCCTTGAATAAATTTGATTGCTGAAGCTCAATTTTACTTTTAGATTGGCCATCACATTAATTCATTTGCTTTCCAGATTGTTTCAGTTCTTCTTGTTCAAACATTTAAGTACCTTAAAACAACAGCAACATTAGCAACAATCCCACATTCCCAAAGGATTGAGTAAAATATTCCTCCCCTGATTCTTTCATTTGAACTCATTAATTAGAAACTAGCATAGTTTTATTCATATATTATATGAAATAGAGTTATATGAGATCCATGGTTGAGGTGTTTTCTCTTTATTTATTTTTTCCCCTAAACTTCCATCAAGAGCATATTCTCCAGACCCTTTACCACTGACTGATCTTGACACTCTACAGTGAGGATTGCTCATCTATATCCATCTCATCTCTCTTTACAGGATTTGAGGGAGAACATTGTGAAATTAATGTGAATGAGTGTTTCCCCCTTCCCTGCCAGAATTATGGTGACTGCAAAGATGGGGTCAACAATTTCAGGTACAGAAAACCAAAAAATATCTAGATACAAGTTTATGCATCTAGCTGTATCTAAATATATCCATTTTTATAATTTCAGTTGACAAATTGAACGTTTCTTGTTATTAACAGTTTGCCATGCTGCAATTATTTGAAGCTTTGAATTTATATGTTTATATTAATGGAGTTATTAAATGTCTTGTTTAAAAGATGTGCTTGTGGACCTGGGTTTTCTGGAACTCTATGCGATCTTGAAATGAATGAGTGTTCTTCTAGACCTTGCAAGAATAATGGAACCTGTGTGGATCTGTCAAACAGGTTAGGGACTACATTTACTGAATCAATTATTTTATATATTTATATAGATATGATATTTAAATAACAAAGTGAACATACATGTACCCATCATTCAACTTAAACAGAATATTTCCATTATCCTTGTGCTTAAACCCAAGTACACCTCTACACTTCCATGCAATTGTATTGAATATTTTGATTTTTTATTATTGTTGACCAAGATTTTATTTTCTGTTTGTTTTTTAAGTTTTATTTAAATTTCAGGTAGTTAACATCAGGGTAATTAGTTTCAGTGTACAATATAGTGATTCAACACTTAACATACATCACCCGGTGCTTATCACAACAAGTTCTCTCCTTAATTCCCATCACCTACTTAACCCATCACCTGGCCTTAAATATATAGTATCAATTGGGGATGACTGGGTGGCCTGGTCAGTGAAGAGTCCTACTTTGGCCTAGGTCATGATCTCCTAGTTCATGGGTTTGAGCCCCACATTGGGCCTTGTATTGACAACAGGGAGCCTGGAGCCTGCTTTGGATTCTGCATCTTCTTCTCTTTCTGCTGCTACCCACCCATGCTGTGTCCCTTTCTTTCTCAAAAATGAGTAAACATTAAAAAATTATATAGCATTAACTATTGTGTTCCTGCCTCAATAAAACACTTAACTTGCATACTAATATCTCTGAACTAATATTGTGTATAATCTTCAGAAACAATTCATTTTGTTAAACATGACATTTCTGCATTATGCATGTATCTGTTGCTCAGTTGTTTTTTTTTACAAATAGTTTATTGTCAAATTAGTTTCCACATAACACCCAGTGCTCATCACCACGAGTACCCTCCTCCATGCCCATCCCCCCTCCCCCCTACATCCATCAGTTCTCAGTTTTTGTCAGCATTCAAGAGTCTCTCATGGTTTGCCTCTCTCCCTTTCCCCCACCATTTGCCCCTTCTTCTCCCCCTTGTTCCTCAGTTAAGTTCCTCCTCATCCTCATATACGTGCAAACATATGATATTTCTCCTTCTCTGCCTGACTTATTTCACTCAGCATAACACCCTCTAGGTCCATCCATGTTGCTACACATGGCCAGATTTCATTGTTTCTCATTGCCATGTAGTATTCCATGGTATAGATAAAC
>NW_024081801.1:335907-451549 GCF_003009895.1 Hyaena hyaena | reverse complement strand
GGATGGCAGCTCTCAAGCAGGGATGGTTGTGGTGTGATCCAATGAGTCAGGTGGGAGTTCTGACTGGAGGTTGTAGGGAGGAGAGTGGCGGCGGTCCACCTTGCTTTTATAGGCGTGTAAACTTCCTGTGCCAGAGGCTCAGCCTAAGCTCGTTGGGCTTTTCAACCCAGGCGAGTCCCAGCCTCCCAAATCCTAGGCCAAGAGCCTTGCTGAAATTGCCTCAGGCGATCCCCTGGCTTTCCCCTCAGGGCGATTCCAATCTTCCAGGCTAGCTCTGGGGGCAGAGCCAGAAGCTTGCTGCTCCCTTCTCCTCAGGGTGGGGCTGGCGGGCCTGGGCGGGGTGGGGGCCTTTGTCTGCCGGCGCGCTGAGCCCGCTGGGGTGAGGAAATCAAGTTCCCTCTGTGTCTCAGTCACCCAAAACACGAACCCAAGGTCACATCTGCCAGTTTTTAGCGCCTTGCCTTCCCTCTAGAGTTCCAGCCAGCTAGCAGCATGGACACCGGTGCCTGTGCGCCTCCTCGGGGGTCCAGGCCCGCCTCGAGGGTAATGGCTGCAGGCGCGCAACCTCTCCCAGCCAGCCAGGAACCTGCACAAAGAAGCAAATCGCGAGCGCAGCCCCTCCTGGGCGACTTGTAGCGTGGGGGGGCCTGACGCCCAGGTATTTTGTGCGCAAAGATTTTCTATACCCCGAGCGGAGGTTTTTCCCCGTGAGCGGAGGTTTTTCTGTTTTGGACTCTCTTTTTTCCCACTCACTCCCCGCAGAGCGGGTGGCCCGTCTCTCCAGTCTCCAATTCAGGCCCAATTTTTACTTCCCCAGTTCGCACTCACATTAGAAGTATTTCTCAGTGGAATCTGTGTTCTTTCTCTCCCAATCTCTTGGGTGTGGTACGGTTTCCTATGGCTTCAGATCTTTTCCGTGTGATGCCTGGGTGCGAGTGCAGTTACGGAGCTCCCTACTTCTCCGCCATCTTGCCCCTCCTCTCCTGTTGCTCAGTTTTAACTGTTGTAGAATATTCCATTTAAATAGGTGCCAACATTCATTTATTTTTCTCCTGATCATAGATATCTGATTTATTTGATTCTTCTTTCTTAGAAATAATAATATCACTAAGGTTTTCAAATATTTCCCCATTACATTAGTACTAGTGTTACTTTAGTTTGGAATCTATAAATTGAATAAATGCACTATTGGGTAGATGTTTCACATGTATTATATCATTTATTTTTCACTTCAGTTTCAAAATGGAACATTCAGACTCTTAACAAAAGTGAATAAATGTCCTTGTTTACATTCTTACATATTCCATTTGGGCCTATCTGCTGGGCGCAAAATTATATCTCCTTGTGTTTGTTCCATATTCACTTGAAGCATTTCTTCATCCATTTCAAATTTTTTCTTTTCTAATAAAATTTTTTAAATTTATTTATTTATTTTGAGAGAGACAGAGAAAGCATGAGTGGGGGAGGGGCAGATAGAGATGGAAAGAGAATCCTAAGCAGCCTCTGCATCCTCAGCATGAAGCCAGAAATGGGGCTCGAACTCACAAATCCATGAGATTATGACCCAAGCTGAAAGCAAAAGTTAGATTCTGAACCAACAGAGCCACCCAGGTGCCTCTATTTTTCCTCTCTAGAAATGCCTATTTATGGCATCTTCCCAGTTATGTTTTCTTCTTATTGGTTTTTAAGAATCTTTATATGTTTTAATTATTACTGTTTTCATTAGTTGTACTGTATGTGCAATGAATATTCTATTCATTGTGGCTTGTCATGTCACCATATTTATGATGTTTTGAGTGCTAAAATTTAATTTTAAGGTAACCAAAGTAATCAGTTTGTTTATGGCTTGCTTTTTTTCTCTTGTTTAAAATGTTTACCCTACTCATGAAGAGCTAATAGCTATTCTTCTCAAACTATTCCAAAAAATAGAAGAATATAAAAATGCCCAAATGCATTCAATGAGGCCAGCATTACCCTCATGAAAACAAAAACAAAACAGATAATGACACCACAAATAATAAAACTACATGTCAATATCTCAGATGAACATAGGTACAAAAATCCTTAACAAAATATTAGCAATCAATCCAATAACAGATTTTTAAAAAATCATTGGCCATGATCAAGTAAAATTTAATTCAGGGATTCAAAAGTGGTTCTGTATTTTTAAAAAGTTTACTCTAGGACAAAAAGATGTTGCTTATGTTTCCTTTTAAAATATTTAAAGTTTTTGGGCACCTGGGTGGCTCAGTCAATTAAACATCCAACTTCTGCTCAGGTGATGATCTCATGGTTCATAAGTCAGAGTCCCTGGCCCTGTATGAGGCTCAGTGCTGACAGCTTGGCGCCTGGAGCCTGCTTTGGATTCTGTGTTTCCCTCTCTGTCTGCCCCTCTTTTACTCACTCTCTGTCTCTATTTCTCTAAGAAATGAATACACTTAAAAAATTTTTTAAGTAAAATATTTAAAGTTTCACCCTTCATGTTCAAATTGATTTATCTGGAAATTGTGTGTGTGTGTGTGTGTGTGTGTGTTGTATGTTGTGTATGTGGTATAAGGTAGGAATCTTATGTTCATTTTTCCATATGCTTAACCAATTATGCCTGCTATATGTATTGCATACGTTCATCTGTTACTTACTTCTAGGTCTGATCTACAATACCTTCTTGGTTGCAGATCAAATCCTCATAAATGAACATGTTTACTTCTTTGCTTCTATTCTGTTTCCTTAATTCAATTAGCCATCTATGTGCCATACCATAACTCTTAATTACTTACCTTTGAAATATCTCAATATTGGTAATGAAATATTTTTAATCTTCTTCTAGAAGCTTTGGTTATTTTGGACAGTTTCTTCTGTTACAATCAGCATGCTTCACATAAATCCCTACATTCAAACAAGCAAACAAAGACAGGGTAGAATTTTTATTGGTTCCATTGAGTTTGTAGATCAATTTGAAAAGAACTGCTATGTTTCTATTTAAGTCTTTTTAAATACCTTTCAAAATAAACCAGTTGGACAAATTCAGCTGGACACATGTTGATTAGGATAAATAAGACTCATTTGCTGGATCACCATTGCTCTCCAGGCACCAAAAGTTACAAGAGTTTTAACATCTAGAATTTCTCTCAAAATTTATACCACAACCTCCTTGAGTTTCTGATAATCTTCTATTATTTCTTCTATTTTCTATGGCCATGTGGCTTTTACACTGTCCAATCTAGTAAAGTAAATAGAGACATGCTTTGAATCACCACTTCTGTAACTCACAAGCCTTGAATGGGACACTAATCACTATGAGTCCCATAGGGATACAGAATTGCTTTTGGTTTAAAATCCTGATAAGTCTAGAGGGGCATTTCGAGATCTTCCAGTTCTGCAAACAGTTCTTATTCCAATGTGGAGATTCTATTACTAAGTATATTGACTATATTATAGATTCAGGGACTGTGGGGAAAAATAAAACAAAACAACAAAACAAAAGATACATTTATGATCCATTTACCAGTCCTAAATAATTGTGCACTTCTACTGGTAGAGAGGGGTATTTCAAAGATAAGCATAAGTTTAGGGCCATTCATTACCCAAGAACTCCCAGAAGGCCTGAATATCTTTCTTTCATGAGTGAGCGATTATACTGGTAAATGGCCTCAGAACCCTCTGAGGAAGCCTTCAGGAAGATACATGGAACACCTGTAACTATATGGCAAGATCCTTCTTTAAAGAGACTTACTGTCTTTCAGTTGAGGCACTGAGTCCATGACAGCATAAGTCTGAAATTGTGTAAGAGGCTAGGAATCCCTACACAGACAAATTGAATTGTGTTTCTGTCCTACAGCCCTACATACTTCATTCTGTTTATATAAAGTAGCACGATAGCAGATTGTCCATTTGTTTTATTTCTAGAAATTCATTATTGGTTAGCTACTGTCAAGGATGTCAGTGAATCAATCTACTAGTCACCATCTGTTTCTCTGACTTATGTGGCTCTTTTCTCATTTTTAAATATTATAGTCAAGCATATCTAACAGTTATTATCCATTCTTGGATCCCATTATTCTAATTTATACCAGGGCACCAAATTTTACTATAATATCCCACATTCACTTCAGCCTATAAAGGACAGTCACCACAAAGTTCATCAAGACACTAGTGCTCCCTCACCAACCCTGTTCTTGATGTTGGTGAATAGAATGCCCTCCTGGGTTGAACTCCTTATAAGTTACTATACAGACTATACTCATTTTTTGTTGTTCTTATCAGCAAATGAAAGCTCAGTGTTTAAAAAATAATTATTTATTAATATTTTCACATCTGTGATTTACTGGTATTTGGCTATTGTATAGGCTGGGTTCATCTAATTTTCTCTGGGACCTAGCTGAGGAGGAAGAAAAGTTTTTTAGTCTGTTGTCACCAGAAGTGGCTGTGCTTCTACTGTCTCTCATTTTTATTAGACTAGCACATTCTTTTCACAGAGTGCAGAAGTTCAACAGAACAAGCAGAAAACATGCAAACCCTCTTAATCTCTAGGTTCTGAAATAGCGTCCTTCATTCTTACCTGTAGATGACTGTGCAAAAAAATAATTGTAGCTGTGCCTGAAAGTGTGCAGCAAACACTCTTCCCATGGTGAAGCTATGGCCAGGAAGAAGAGTGGTAAAGAATTAAGATTAAATAAAATGCTGTCATTCAAACAGAAGATAAGATCAGCAACTCAAAAATAAGCTCACAGAAAATATGCAAACTGATTCCTGTGTCACAAACTGCCTAGCATTCCCAATTTTCCCTGAAGGAATTAATTTTAATTAATTTTATGACTTTTAAAGATCACTCTTCCAAGTTCTAATTTGACATCTTAGGAGTTAGAGGAAGAAGTCAGACAAAATGCCCTCTGCTTAAAAGAGAACCCTGTCGGGGCACCTGGGTGGCAGAGTAGGTTAAGCATCTCATTTTGGCTCAGGTCATGATCTTGTGGCTCATGAATTTGAGCCTGGCATTGGATTTTGTGCTGACAGCTCAGATCCTGGAACCTGCTTCAAGTTCTGTATCTCCCTTTCTCTCTTTGTCCCTCCCCTGCTCATGTTCTGTCTCTCACTAAAATAAATGGACATTAAAAAAAATTAAAGAGAACTCTGTGGTAGATTCATGAATACAAAAACAGTGAGTTCATTTGCAGAATGAACCAACCAAAGTGCTTATAAAGTTGATGTTCACTCTGAAATGTAGCTGATAACATCAAAGTGTTTATCAAACTTAGAATACCCTTAAAAGCTTGATGGAAAATAGTCAGCTACTAATGGTGAGCAGTCTGGCAACCAACATTCAGAATGCTGAAGAGTTTTTGTCTTAATCTTCAAGCTTGTCTCATATATAGGAAAAACTGCTGCCAATACAATATACTAACTAAAATAGCCTCTTCCCTACATGAAACAGATGTTGGAGGTTTCTGGATATGAATTTTGACCACTTGATTAGTGTTGAACTGCCTAGTGCCAACATCTTTTTCCAGAGTCCTTCCCCAGAAATTGGACATGTAAGAAAAGAAATGGAGGTGTCATAGCCTTTATTCACAGGCATTCTTTGAAGATGATTGTACAATAAACAGGAAATATTTGGAAACCAAGCCGATTTCTCTCTGGAAATGTATACAACATATTATTTAGTAAAATATTATGTAAGAAAATGCCAAACCATTTTCCCAATTGGCTTATATCATTTTGCATTCCCATCACCAGTGAATGAGAGTTCCTGTTGCTTCACATTCTTATGAGACTTTGGTATTGTCAGTGTTCTGGATTTTGGCTATTCTAAAAGGTGTGTAGCAAGATTGTATTGTTTTTATTTGCATTTCCCTTATGACATAAGATATGGAGCAGCTTTTCATATGCTGATTGGACATAAGTAGGCCTTTTTTGGTGAGGTATCTGTTAAGATAATGGGCCCATGTTTTATTTGGATTGTTTGTTTTGTTATTGTTGAATTTTTAGTATTTGTATATTTTATTTGTATATTTGTATATTTTGGATAATAATTCTTTATTAGGTGTGTCTTTTGCAAATATCTTCTCCCAGTCTGTGGCTTTTATTATTCTCCTGACACTGTCTTTCACACAACACAATTTTTTCTAATTTGAATTAAGCCTATCTTATCAATTCTTTCTTTTTCATATTTAAAAGACAACCAAATCCAAAGTCATCGAGATTTTCTCCTTTCTTTGTGGAGTCTTTATAATTTTGCATTTTTCATTGAGTATTTGATCAATTTTGAGTTAACTTACACAAGGAGTTTAAGGACTATGTCTAGATTTTAAAAAAATTTTTTTTTTTAATGTTTTACTTATTTCTAGGAGAGAGAGAGAGAGAGACAGCATGAGCAGGGGAGGGTCAGAGAGAGAGGGAGTCACAGACTGAAACAGGCTCCAGGCTCTGAGCTGGCAGTCAGCACAGAGCCTGACGCGGGGCTTGAACCCACGAAGCACGAGATCATGACCCAAGCGAAAGTCGGACGCTTAACCGACTAAGCCACCCAGGCGCCCCTAGATTTTTAAAATTTTTAATGTGGATGTTCAACTGTTCCAGCACCATATGTTGAAGAAAAGAAAAAAAAAAAAAAAAAAAGACTATCTTTTCTCCATTGAATTGTCTTTGTCTTTTGTCGAAAGTCAGTTCACAGTAGTTATGTAGGTATATTTCTGAGCTCCAATTTCTGTTCATTGATGTATTTTCCTATCCTTTTGTAATACCACACTATCTTGATTACTATAGGTTTATAATAAGTCTTAAAGTCAGTCAGTTTCTGTCCTTCAATTTTGTTCTGCTCAACATTGAGTCTTTAGTCTCTTCCTATAATTGTAAGAATTATTTTATTAATATCTACAGAATAACTTGCTTGGAATTTGAATGGAATTTCATCAAATCTAGAAATCAAATTGGGCAGAACTGACATCTTGACAATATATATTGTCTTCTTATGCATGAACATGTAGTATTTCTCCATTTAATTTTTCTTTGATTTCATTTATCAGAGTTTTGTAATATTCCTCATATGAATCAGGCACATATATTATTAGATTTATACATAAATATTCTATTTTGGAGGTACTAATATAATATTTTATTTTTGAGGTACTAATATAATATTTAATGACATTTTAGAATATATTTTGAAGAATGCATATCAACCTAAGAATAGTGATTTCTTCCCAGTAGAAAGGAATGAACTCTGAATTGGGATGTATATCAAGGGTTTTCAAATATATGTTACATACATTTTCCTTAAAATCATTCAACAACTTGGAAAAAGACTGAGATATGTTAAATATGGATGATGGGTATATGGGGTTCATTATTCTATTTTTAAAAAAATTGTGTTGTTAAATTGGTATAATAAAGGCCATTTTCAATGCACTAAAATATTTCAAAGACAAAAAAATCATCAACAGCTGAAAAATAGGTAATCATATTCTGTTTTCCAAGAATATGTTTTTTGGACTTTCTTTGGCATTTTTTGGACAAGACTTTCTTTTGGCATTTTTTTAGCATGTTGATATTAACTTACCATTAACATTTTTTGAAATAATCTAACAACTCTTAAAACCAATTGTTGTATATTTGGTAAGATTAAACTAAAAAGACATAATAAAAATATTAAAAATGGTAATTATTATATAATATTCTTTGTTATCACATCTATAGTTTTAATCTGTTTCATTCTATCTTTTGGTTATTGAAGCCGAGGCCTGCAACAATTAATGACTAATTATTTAAAGATGAATTCCTAGAGATATGACAGCCCCAATTCAACTACAAACTATTGCAAACTGGACACTAGAGTTGATATTTTCTGGACACTATAACTGACATTTTCTGACACTTGATTACATATGTTCCAATAGAACTGTCTTTTCATGCCATAGTCATTTGTTTATTTAGATAACAGACAATAATATTTAATTACTAAAAATATGCTGTGAAGAAAGAATTCACCATAACAATTATAGTAACAGTGTTTTTTTTGTCCATTCAAAGGATAGAGAATAAGGAAAATTTCCAAAAGGCTGATGTGATTATCACACAGAAATCATTATCAACAAGAATATTTTGACCAATCGTTATGTGATATTCATGAGTTTAGTAATTCTTTACAGTTACACAGTTGAAAATGACTGGTTAATGTATATTTAAGAGACACATATGAATAGATTCTTCTATAATTTGGTTGCCTAGAACCCAGTTATTAATCTAAATGACATAATCTACTGAACATTTTTCCATAACACCATTGTTTTCACACCCATGTGCAATAAAATTATAATAATGACATATAAAGACTAATTTAAAAGTAATCACTGTGTTGAGAAAATATATTGGGTAGAAAAAGTTGGGTTTACTTTTTTCTTCTTCATTTTGCTTGAGATACACAGAATGTATAGTACCTTAAAGTATAGTATCTTGAAGATGCTAAGTTAAAACAAAAAATAAACTGTGCATATCATAGCATGTTTATTATTCTCTTAGATTAATATTAAATTTGATGAGTTTTCCATGTGCAAATTTTACAAGCATTGTTTTGATTTTTATTATATACGTTTTTAGACTTAAATATGCTTTCATTCATTAAAAATTATAACAGAATAGATGGTGAGTTTTACATTATATCTTATAATGGATTAAAAATTTTAAATATTATTTAAAAGATCCATTTAACTTTAACTTGTCATAAAATTTTAGTATAAGAATCCTTATCCATGTGAAAAATATAAATAGATTCTTCATTTTAAGATTAAGAAATGGCATTAATTATAAAGAACTATGGTTCAGTAATGCATTATAGAATTACAAGAGATATAAATTGCCTTAAAATGTATTCTAAATTCTATCAAAATCTGAATAACTGTAACATAGGCTAAGGTTTGTTTTTTTTTACATGTATTTATTTTTGAGAGAGAAAAGTGAGAGAGAAAAAGAGCGGGAGGAGAGGTGGTGGGCAGAGAGAGAGAGGGACAGAAGATCTGAAATAGGCTCTGCACTGACAGAGGCTTAAACTCACAAGCCCTCAGATAATGACTTGAGACGAAGTCATATATTCAAGCAACTGAGCCACCCGGGCACCCCAGGCTAACACATTTTGATCATAAAGTTTTACCTGCAACAGTTTTTGTAGTTTATTTTTATCTCTTGGACTCTATTTTTTATGAAATAATCTATTAGAAGAAATATATGTTAAATCTTAACATAAGAAATGCATTTTAAAACTAAAACATTCATTTAAAAAAACCTATATTTTGGATCTCATAATGGATTTAATCAATTTAGTGGTATATTTTTAAATAACTCAGCTTTCTAGAAGTATAAAAACAACTTCTTTACTTATTAACTACTTTCTCATCTGAAATAAGATGAAAACAAGATAAAGGAATAACGTAAAGTAGGGGCACATTTTAGAGCTACAAACACATGCAATTATCTTACATTTTCCCCTCTCCTTTCATTATGACAGTATCACTTTCTGTAAAATAAAATTACTCTTTATCTCTTCCTTCTCTCAATGTATTGAATTTTCTTTAGAAGTCACCTGTTAAAATCCATTTTAGTTTTGAAAAAGTATGTTGAAAACCTATCAGGAAAATTTTAGGTCACTATCAAATTAAAGGAAATTTGAACGAAAATTGTTCCATACCTTGACAACCTATTTAAGTTTAATTCCACTAAAACTTAAACTTATGAAGTAAAGTCTTGACTTTATATTACAAATTTCCATGTTATCAAAATTATATTACATATTTCATGGTCTTAATTGTTGCTTCAGGACAGGCTATTTTTAGTATATGCATATTTGTGTTTTAAAAGTTGTTAGAATAGGGTTTCATCAAAAGAAGAAAATGTTTTAGAGAATTTTAATACATAATTCAATATTACCACAAAATTAACTGGGTCACTTAAGACATTAATAAAAGTCAAGGTGCACTTTTATTTTTTTCCCCTTAGCCTAGGTAGATGTGGTCTGAATAATGTAGGTATGGGGGTCTCAACAAGTAATAATGGAAGGAAATATACACCAAAACTGAAGTGATTGTATATTTTAGCTGGAGGCCTGTTGGAGGAGGGATCTGGTCACATGCCTTTCAGACACTCTGTATGCACTTTCATTTTAAGGGCCAAGGTAGGTGCATAGAGAGTAAGTTGGCAATGTTCTGCACTTTGCCTCTCTCTCCTATTTGAGACAGATAGGAGGTGTGGGGGGCAAGAACAGGGAAGAGATGGAAGGAGGTGGGGGTAAGAAAGGGAGAGAGAATACGTATATACATTTTAATTCTTCTGGTAAAGAATAGGTAGGCACAGAGATCCAAGGTAGATGATCTGTTCTGGAATAAAGATTTGACTTTCATGAGAATTTGCCCTACTATTATATAACAAATGAATAACTTTTAGTAAAATCTGTAAAAAATCCAGGAAGTTAAAACTCAGAAAGTGACTAAATTCGAATAATGAGGAAAAGAGAATGCTGGGTAGTTGATAAAATCTGAATCTTCTCATACATCCTCAAAATGATACAAACAAAAGAATAAAATTAAAAAGAATCTCATGTCTTCACCAACAAGAAGACAAAGAATATGAAAAATATTTCACGTTAACTAATTGAGGAAGTAAACATGTTTAAAACAATAAAAGCAAGGTTTTTTATTGTTAGAAAAAGAACTGTAAATACAGAAATCAGCTAGACTAAAATGAACCCAATTAAGTTAAATCAGAATTGGGAAATTAGTGTGAATTTATATTTTAATATATATGTGTTTATAATACATATATACATACACACAGAAAACTACATATAGAGACATATATGTGCCATATACATATACAGACATATAGTTATATACACAGAATTAAATGTATACATATACATAAATATACATACACATAAAAATAATCTTGCTTTCTAAATAACATTCTTCATTTAAAGGATCCAAGACTCTTAGAAGAAATGGCTGATTCCAGATCTAGAAAAGGAAATGTATAAGGTTAACCTGGAATATCTTATGCCAGAAAGTAAGAGAGTGTTCAAAAAATGATGAAGATGTCAAAAGGATATAGGAGAAAACTTAAAGAGGTCCTCACTATCTAAATCTCAGATGAATTGAGCATCAAATAAATAAAAATAGTTATATATTTAACCCACTGAATAAAATAAAAAGTCATGATTCCATTCAGATACAAGTTGGTAAGTTGAATGAGTAGATAGAGAGAGGGATGGACGGATGGATAGATGAATGAATGAATGAATGAATGAATGAATGAATGAATGAAAAGGAAAAGCCCATCTTAATAGTCAATATCATTTAGTAAATGTGAATCAAATGAGGAGTTACAAAAGCACTATTTGGGGGCACCCCTGTGGCTCAATCAGTTAAGCTTACAACTTTTGTTCTGTTCAGTATCTTTTGGTTCATGAATTCAAGCCCTACATCCCTGCTGTCAGCCCAGGCCCTGTTTTGGATCCTCTGTCCCCCTCTCTCTATTCCCCTCCCCTGCTCACATTCTCTCTTAAAAGTAAATACTTTTTTTTTTTTTTTTAAAAAGCACTGTTTGGCAAAGAGTATAGAAATGACTGATTCAGTTTAGAAGCATCAATGGAGAATATCTCCCATTTTAAGTTGGTTGAAATCTCCAGATTCTAGGGTACATGATCATGATTATGAAGCCATTCATGAACCTTTTTGTAATCACAGAAAACAAAATTTGGGTGGCAAAAGGCAAGAGATGGATATTTCCAGGTTTTCAAAAAGAAAGAGGAAAAAGAGAGATCCATACACATACACACAGAGTAAGACAATTCTGTAAATTTAATGAATAAATGATTATAACAGATTGAGAAAATCAATGATCATTATTATAAATCCATCATTAACAGGAAAGATGTCCCCAAATAATTTCTAATATTCATTTTTCCAGAGTAAAGAATAGATTTAGTAATTTCTGGAAGAATGATAGAACTATCTAAAGTACTTGCAACAGATGTATAAATTGAGCTCAAACTCATTTTGTGATATATTTTATACTAATAAAATATTTTCGGGTCTATCAGTGTGAAAAATTATTTTCTGGATGTACCTTTTACTGCTATAACTGTTGAACACCTACCTACTCTGTGATCCCTCAGAATCATCATTGATTCACTGGGAACAAACGACAGCAATCAATGAGAGTATAATTAATGAATATCTGTTGATTTTAGTAAGGCATTTAAAAGATTCATTACATTTTCTTAACTATATTGGAGGATTCTAGTGAGAAAATGGAGATGAAGAAAATCTTTGCTATTTGAACACAAATTCAAGAGTCATAGTAATTGGATCACTCTAAAAAGTGATTTTGATCAAAATCCTAGTTACATGGAGTGCTCTTGAAAAATATAAATCTCTTTTACACCAGCATGACATTGCACATGGAATTTTAATGCCTTCTGTCCAACTAGTACAAAAACTCCACTCTTTCTTTATTGACTAACTAGTAAAACTTTTCCTGTCACCTTCTCTAGCAGTTAGCTCTGTTTTTACAGACTTCATACCTTTCTCTATTGGCATATATTTATTGTAATGTTTACATATCAATGCTCCAAGCTTCTCTATGAGAACTTAAAAAATAAGTTCAATCGTTAACCAAGCACTTGGATCTGGTACATGACTAATGTCTGGCACTCAATCAATTAATATATGATGAATGAACAAAATAGGAGCATAGGTGAGTTAGATTTCTGGTGATTATGTTTTTGTAATTACAATTATGTTGAAACTGAAGTTAATTAGGAAGAATTCCCTTGAAAAATCAGAATAAAAATCTGTTTCGAAAACATTGCAAGAAAACTTGGGAAAGCACTTTTATCTAGCCTTCTGTGAAAGGAAAAAGAAAAAGAAAAACTATATAGAGCCTTTTCTTTTTTTCTAAATTGTTTTCCTCTCAATTTAATTTTATATGTGGAAATTAGTGTTGTTCTCATGAATTTTTTTCTATGAATATACAAGTTAAAGATTAAATTATTACTTTCTCTTCTTTTTTATTTTTAAAATTTTTTTTAATGTTTTATTTATTTCTAGGAGAGAGAGAGAGAGAGAGAGAGACAGCGTGAGCAGGGGAGGGTCAGAGAGAGAGGGAGTCACAGACTGAAACAGGCTCCAGGCTCCGAGCTGGCAGTCAGCACAGACCCCGACGCGGGGCTCGAACCCACAAACCGCGAGATCATGACCTGAGCGAAAGTCGGATGCTTAACCGACTAAGCCACCCAGGCGCCCCTATTGCTTTCTCTTCTTAACATTTTTTTTTTTTTTTTTGGTTTATCATGTGTCTAAAACTAGTGACAGTTCCATATCAGGAGAATTATTCTTCTATCTTCCGGCAGATAGATACAGATTGACTGGATGTTGAAATAAAAATACATTTAGCAAAATGTCCAGAAATAGACTAAAAATAAATTCAGGGTGACTCTGCCACACATACTTATAACCATTCTCAATGGCAAGGCCTTTAAGAGAAACTCCCTCTATTAAGTTCATGATACTTTGAACCTGACATCTAATCATCAAATTATATACAGTTTCTTCAACATCTGTCAATATAATTAAGCAGTAATGAGATTGTTTTTGTTAAAATGATTTTTAAAAATTTAACCAGAAGAGCTTCTGTATCAAAAATATCATTCAATAATGGGCAGAATAATTCCCAGTTGTTAACATAGGATATAAATTTTTATATTTATATAATAATAAAATGAATACAGTACAGAATTAAGCTTAATAGTATTTATCAGAGTTATATTATTTATATATTTATATTAATTATTTAATATAATTAATTTTAAAAAAATGCATTCATGTTTTTAAAAAAAAATCCTCACATAAAGAACATTTAAGGGGAAGAATATCTAGAAGTTTGTTGAAGGAAGTCATCGAGAGGATATGATCTCGTGTTGACCTTTAAACTGGATCCCTGCAATTAGGAGGCACTTCACTTCTTCCCCTTGTCCTTGGAATGTATGTTCTGCCCACTATTCCCAATTAAGAGTAACTTCAGTGACAAAGTTTTGAGAGAGTAAAGCGTTATTGAGACCATTTGGATTTTATACATGACAACCTCATTAATAGCTTTTTATAAACTTAATATTTGAGGAGTGTGTGTGAAGATCTCCTTGTCTTGTGAGTGCCCAAGACAAGCCTGGAATGTTTGTTCCCTTCCATTTTAAACCTGTCACCCACCCATTTGAAGTGGTTTGTCTCTTTCTTCTGGCTCTCCTTCCCTTCAATCTGTGGGAAACAGCTTCAAATTTCACTTGGGAAACTTTCCAGGTTGTGAACCAACAAAGGTAATTTGTATTTTCTCCAAAGGGAAAAAAAAGTGAATAGAAAATATTGTCACTTATTTAAATTAAAGGCTAAAATGTAAAATGTACGTAAAAATTAGATACATAATGAAATACTTTTTCTTATTACATACAATTTCTCATTTTCTTACTTTTCTCTAGATTTGTGTGCATCTGTGAACCAGGTTACCATGGATCTCTCTGTGAATTGGATATGAATGAATGTGAAATCTCACCTTGTCTAGATGGAGAAGATTGTGTTAGCAGAACTGGTGGATACAACTGCCTCTGTTCTCCTGGTTATACAGGTAAACTATATCTGTCCTGTCTGTATCAACATATGGCTATTTGTAAAAAATTGTCAATCTTATATTTATTCTCCAAAACCTCAAATAACCTGACATGTGCATAAGCACAGTAAGTAAGACTTTAGTAAGAGAAATTAGTAAAAACAAAAGTTGTGCTTTTTAGTGTATCATTTGCTAAGAAGTAAGAAATATATGAATAATATTTGAAGACTTTTTATACTTTTATACTATTTTGAATTGAGGTGTATTTGAATTATGTTTCTCATTTTACAATACAGAGAAGTATTAGCATATGAATAAACTAAGAGAAATAATACTGTCATATCAATTACACAAAGGTCTTCTGAAAATATAATAATCTTAGCCCTTTTAAATATACTTATATGCCATGAATCAAGGAGCTGTATGAATTTAAACTTCTAGCAGAAATACATGTTTTGGAGTTAGCTGTTTTAATATCAATCATTCCACAACACAAATGTTATCCAAATACAAAGAGAACAGTCAAGGAACTAAGGAAAGGAAAACATATTAGCCTTCTAAACTTTTTCTAAGAAACTTATGAAATACAAAATACTATATTATTTTTATTACCAATATTAATTATGTAATCATGCAAAAATGTATTGAAATCTCAAATTTGAATTTATTAATGTCTGACTTTTATACCACTGGAATCTCTTGGGTTCCTATCCTGAGGGAAACTAATTAAGTGTACATAATATTACATTCTATTCTCTCAGGCATAAAATACACTAGAAAAATAAAAATAAGACTGGAAAGTAAAACTGATTTTAAAAATGGAAGTATTTCTATTGGATAAGAGATCAAAAGGCAAGAAAAACTTAAGTGACATGAATGAAGAATATGCAGGTGTCTTTCCTGAGGAATCCTAATGGCATCAGAGAAGGTTACCTTGGTAACAATTGTTATGTGCACAGAAGTTTCTGCTTAAATTAAAAAAAAAAAAAAGCTTACCTTTATCTACAAATTTTATTACATAAGGAAGAGGCATAAATTTTGACTATAAAACAGTATTCTTTCTAAATGCCCATAAAATTCCAACTTATTAGAATCTTTATTTGTGACCATAGATCACACCCAGCAATGCCATTCACCATGCTGTTGTTTTTTACTGCTTATTGCTTGCAAAATTTTAAAACAGGAAATGACCTACTGAGCTCAATATGACTGAGAAACACATTTTTTAAACTTATTTGATGTAGCACATTGTTCTGATATTTTAAATTCATTGTAAAATTTGAAGGTTTGCATGTTTTTTTTTTCACAACCTCTCTACTTTTGATATAAGTATAGCTACTCCAGCTTTCTTTTTATTTCCTGTAGCATGATATATATTTCTCCATCCTGTTACTTTTAATCTGAAGGTATCTTCCAGTCTAAAATGGGTTTCTTGTAGACAGGAAATAGATGGATTTTGTTTTTTTATCCATTCTGCTACCCTATGTCTTTTGATTGGAGCATTCAGCCCATTTACATTCTGTGTTATTATTGAAATATGTGGGTTTAGAGTCATTGTGTCCTTTGTGGGATTCATGCTTGTGGTGGTGTCTCTAGTATCTTGTGTTCCCTACAACAATTTCCTCAGAGAGTCCCCCTCAGGATTTCTTGTAGGGCTGGTTTACTGGTGACAAATTCTTTCAATTTTTGTTTATTTGGAAAGACTTTTATCTCTCCTTCTATTCTGAATGACAAGCTTGCTGGATAGAGGATTCTTGGCTGCAGAGTTTTTCTGTTCATCACATTGAAGATCTCCTGCCATTCCTTTCTGGCCTGCCAAGTTTCAGTAGATAGGTCTGTCACCACTCTGATAGGTTTCCCTTTGTATGTTAGGGCTCTTTTCTCCCTCTTTCAAAATTCTCTCTTTGTCCTTATATTTTGCCAGTTTCACTATGATATGTTGTGCAGATGATCGATTCAAGTTACGTCTGAGGGGAGTTCTCTGTGCCTCTTGAATTTCAACTTCTACTTCCCTTTCCAGGTTGGGGAAGTTCTCTGCTATAATTTGTTCCAGGACTCCTTCAGCACCTTTCCCTCTCTCTTCCTCTTCTGGGATTCCTATGATACGGATATTGTTCCGTTTGATTGTATTGCTGAGATCTCGAGCTCTTCTTTCATGTTCCTGGATCAGTTTATCTCTCTTTCTCTCAGTTTCTTCTTTTTCTATAATGGTGTCTTCTAAATCACTTATTCTCCTTTCTGCCTCTTCAATTCGTGCATTGGATGCCTCCAGTTTATTATGTATCTCATTTATCCCATTTTTTAATTCACCATAACTATTTTTAAGCTCCATATTGTTTGTAGCCATAGTTTCTCTGATGTCCTCCATGCTTTTTTCAAGTCCGGCGATTAATTTTATGATTATTGTTCTAAATTCTTGTTCAGTTATGTTGCTTATATCAGTTTTGAGCAGTTCTCTAGCTGTCATTTCTTCCTGGAGTTTCTTTGGAGGAGAGCTCTTCCGTTTCGTCATTTTGGTTAGCTTTCTATCTCTTGTTAATTTTAAAAGCTTGTTGTACACACAGCCCGTACGAGTTCTGCTGTATTAGAGAGGGCTCTTTTCACTGTTCAGGGCCTGTCTGTTCAGGAAGGGTTCTTTGGATGGTGTCTCTTAGTTTCTCTTGTTGAGTGTTTGGTTATTTTGTTTCCCTACTCGTAGTGGTATTTGGGACTCTCCACCATGTGTAGTTTGGCTTGTTTCTTGAGGCAGCCCTGGAAAAAGAAAACAGACAATCACAGAGGGAACACAGGTACACAAAGGCACAGACAAAACCAATAAACATGCAAAAACCCAGGCCCATGTAAAAACAGCTATAACAACAACAAAACAGCTATCTGGAGGGGATGGGTGTGGTTTGGTGTAGGCAGGTCTTGTCTCCACTGTGTCTGCTGGCCTCCCTGAAGCCCCTCCTTTGTGGTTGTGGGGAGAAGAATGGCGTTGCCCTAGTCGCTTCTCAACCAACCGTTGCAAACCACTTCTTCGGTCAATCTCTCTGTGCTGAGGATGTAGCCAAAGTGGGCTGAGTTCTATGCCCTACACCCTGCCTGTTTCCTGTCCCAGTCCGCAGGCTTTGTTATACTGCTCTGAACAGGCCCGGAGGTCGCTGCTTCCCTGTTGCCTGGGGGTTGAGTGGGGGCTGGGGGAAGTGTCACAGCCTCAGATCCTCCAGGGTCAAGCAGGGATACAACCCGAGTGCATTTGGGGAAGGTAGCAACTTCAGGTCCGTAGAGTCCGCTTCGCTGCAGCGTGCCGCCACTGCTTCAGCGTGCCGCTGTCGCGCGCCACTGCTGCTTTACCGGGCGCCGGCACCGCTTCACCGGGTCGCTGCCACCGCCGCCACTTCAGCAGGCCGCTATTGCAAGCGCCACTTTCACTTTACCTGGCGCCGGGACGGCAGCCACAGGTGTTGCTGCTGGTTCACCGGGCTGCTGCTGCCATGAATGGTGCCAGGCACACAGCAGTTCAGTTTTTCCTGGCGCCTTCTGGGACCAGGGCACCTAGTTTAAAGCCAGCACCCCAGCCAGAGCTAAAAAACACTATCTTTACAAGCCGAGGTTTTTCTCTTCTCCAGGGACGGTTCTATGAGCAATCTCAGCTTTTCTTTCTTTTCCCCTGGACTCACGGCAGCTCGTCACCACTCGCTGGTTTATTACTCACCGCAGCTGCACGCAAGCTGGGTTCCCTCCCCTCCCTCCGTGTCTCTGGGTCCCGTCCCGCTTTTATCTTCCCCAGTTCACACTCACACACTTATGAGGTTTCCTTCCCAGTGTACTCTGTCTGTTTCTCTTCCCAAACTCCTGTGGCTCAGTGTCCTACGACTTCAGGCCTTCTCTGTTTGAGAGATGGGTGCAGGTGAAATGTACGGAGCTCCTTCGCCGTCTTGCCTCCAACAGCACTGGACTCTTTCATAACCTCTCTACTTTTATTGAAAGCTAATGTGCTTAGTGTTGTTTCAAAATTTAAGATTGGGGGCACCTGGGTGGCTTAGTGGGTTGAAGTGTCTGACTCTTGATTTTGGCCCAGGGATGGAGCTCTGCATGGAGCTCCACACAGGGTGGGAGCCTGCTTGAGATTCTCTCTCTCTCTCTCTCTCTCTCTCTCTCACACCCCTTCCCTGCTCATGCATGTGCTCGCTCTCCCTCCTTCCCTCCCTCTCTCTCTCTATCTCAAACAAGCAAAAATATATTAACATTGATTTGCCAATTAGACACCACAGTGGAGAAGTTGAGTACACATTTGGCTGTATGAGATAGTCTAGAATGAACACATACATTTTGTGAGTCTTCAAATATACAACAATAACTCTAGGTAAGATCACACAGAAGTGAATGTAGATAGAACAGGGAAGAGGACTAAAGACTGAGCTCTGCAATATTTAGGGGTGCATGAGAGGAAGAAGAATCAGTACAGGAAATTGAAAAGAGAAGTCAAAGATACAGGAAGAAAAAGGAAGATGAAGTGCAGAAACCCATGTAAATTCTTTCAAGTAGAGAAAATGATCAACAATGTCAAATGTTATTGTTAGGTCACATAAAATAAGGACTAAGTACTGATCACTGGAGAATCAATGGAAATGTCATTGTGACATTATCAAGGAAGCAATTTGGCTAGAGTGGAGGGTGCAAAAGTCTATTTGAAGTGGATTTAAGAGATAATGTGAGAAAATTAGATTGCTGAGAGTGAACATGCACAATTTATTAATGGAAGCTTTGCATTTTTTTAAGATGGAAGCAAGAAATAGGGCAGTAGCTTGAGGAAGGAGAGAGATTTAAAATAAAGTGTTTTTTTTTCTCATTTACATGCTTAATAAATAGCTCTGACTCCCGTGTGGAGAATAGACTGCAGAGTTTCAATAGAAGCAGAGGGACAAATCAGAAGGCTTTGTAATTACAGTTGACCCTTGAAAAAGGGTTAGGGGTACCGACCCCCATGCAGTCAAAAATCCACATATAATTTTTTACTTTCCCAGAACATTACTAATTGTCTACTGTTGACTGGAAGTCTTACCAAAAATATAAACTGTTGTATAACATGCATTTTGTATATTATACATATTATACAATTTATTTTTAAAGTAAGCTAGAGAAAACAAATGTTATTAAGAAAATAATAACAAAAACACTGTACTATATTTATTTATAATACTGTACTATATTTATTTTTAAATCTGTGCATAAGTGGACCTATGCATTTAAAACCATGCCGTTCAAGGGTCAGTTGTAGTTTAAGTGATAGATTAGATCATTGATGGTGAGACATGCCCATATGCAGCATATCATACATGCTCAATAAATATTAATGAATGTTAGTAATATATAAATATTAAGGTGTATCAGTAAACTAATCATCTATTAATCAAACTATGTTCCCTTTCTGTCTTTGATGAGAAAATCTTTAACCTATCTCATTCATTCATTGGGTTCTGAAACACTTTTTATTTACTTGTACTCTGGGGACTCAAGCTGTTCTGGAATAATGCTCTCATAAACATATATCAACAAAGCATATGCTGCATAATTGATTCGTGGGGAAGCCACTTATAATTCCTTGGGCTACCATTTAGTCTCTAATTCTGAATATGTCTGGCCTCTTTTCCAAGGAAAATTTAAATTTTTAACTTGGTAACTTATGTTTGTTTGGGGTTAATTACTGTAGGTTTCTCATATTAAAAGAAATGAGCTTTCTTCTTAATTTCAAGATGTATTGGAAAGTAACAAATATGCAACCCATGGGCCGCTGTAAAAGTGGATTTTCACACCTGGCTGTATGGGCTGGTATGAGCCCTTAGGCGAACTTACTATGGAGTAATTGGGTAAGACCAAGTGTCTGTAGGTACAGTCATTTCTGACTTGCCTTAGCTATCATTTCAGGCCAGGCGTGTCAGAGACTGGCAACTTGCTACATGGCTTCCTGGAAATGTGAAAGGAGTAAATGCTCATACTCTTTCTAGAAAGCTATGACCAAAAAAGAATTCATTCGTATTTACTCTCTCCATAAAAAAGATATATCTAAGAGAGATTATAACATGATATACCCCAAATGATTTTAATTGCTATGGGGAAAAATTGTGAAGGCAAATGATTACATGGGCTGAAATAAAGTTAGGAGTGTGGAGGCAAACTTAAACAAAGCAGTCAGGGAAGGTCATGAAAAACTAGATTTTATTTAAGATTGACATAACAGTTGGTACACACATAAATATTGTATAGATGAAGTGGTAGATTGAGAGACCAAGAACCAAAAGTACACTTAATAAGCTATAAAGATGAGAATATTTCTATAATCAGTTTTTACATTTTTATAGAACGAGATCATTAAGGGGAGAGGTTAAACCAATAAAGAAATTTTTTGATATTTCAAGAGGATATTAGAATATTCATAATGTGTATATATAATATACATTTTATATTTAAAAATACATTTTTTATATTTAAAAAATCATTATCACATCACAAATCAAGTAATAGGAACACTTGAAATTTTAGTTTAGTTGGCAGTCTAGCGTCTGCTAACTAGGAAAAAAAATAGGCGCTGTACAGAGACTAATCTAATTTTAAAATTTTGAAGATTTGCATATTCCTCAGAATGCTTTCATTTCCATACATATGTGTAATGTGAACCCTGTCTTAGCAATGATCTAACTTAAAGTAGGGTGAGGAGTGGGGAGATAATATTTTAGGGCAAATACAGAAAATTTAACAAACCTGTCTCAGAAGCAACTTCTTTCAGTATTTTAAAATATTTCTTCTGGTTTTAGGGCACCTGGGTGGCTCAGTCAGTTAAGCATCTGACCTCAGATCAGGTCACGATTGTGAGTTTGAGCCCCACATTGGGCTCTGTGATGACAGCCCGGAACCTGGGGCCTGCTTCAGTTTCTGTATCTCCCTCTCTCTCTCTGCCCCTTCCCTGCTAGTACTCTATCTCAGTCTCAAAAATAAATAATAATTAATTTTTTTTCATTTTAAAATGAAATATATCTTATGGTTTTCACTTCATATGCCCTTTTTTTTAGTTTATTTATTTATTTTGAGAGAGTGAGAGAGCACACACATGCAACTGAGGGAGGGACGAAGACAGAGGGAGAGAGAATCCCAGTCAGACTCCATGCTGTCAGAGCAGAGCCCCAACTAGGGGCTTGATCATGAACTGTGAAACCATGACCTGAGCCCAAATCAAGAGCCAGAAGCTAAACCAACTGAGCTACCCAGTTGCATATTTCTAAATAGTATACTTATACTACTATTTCTTGATTTTTTCCAAGTTTTTATGTTATCTAAATAATTTTCCCTATAGATTATAAAGATTTTGTTTTGTTATCAACATTTCTATTCGCCCATTGATATAGATTTTTCCCACTATTTCCTCCCAAAATGATTATATCAAAAATCTTATTAGGCATTAATGTTATCGTTAATTTATCAGTTTATCAGAAAACTATCAGTTTTCCTGTTTTATTTTCACTTTATTTTTGCTCATTTTGATAGACACGTTTTTCCAATGCTTTTATTATATTGTTAAAGAGCATTTAACTCTCATTTTTAGTTTCCAAAAACTTTCTTGTCTGATATTTTTTAGGGTTTCCTGTAATTTTTGTTGATAAGAAATTTTCTCTTTTCTCTGTAATAATATTTATAGGAGTTTCAATTATTTTATCCTTTGTATTATCTTATTTTGCAAATTTCATTTTTTCCTCTGTGTATGTTTTCTTTTTTCCATGTATCTCTCTTTTTTTTATATATATATATAAATGTTTTATTTATTTCTGAGAGAGAGAGAGAGAGAGAGACAGCGTGAGCAGGGGAGGGTCAGAGAGACAGGGAGACACAGACTCTGAAACAGGCTCCAGGCTCTGAGCTGGATGTCAGCACAGAGCCCGACGCGGGGCTCGAGCCCACGAACCGCGAGATCATGACCTAAGCGAAAGTCGGATGCTTAACCGACTAAGCCACCCAGGCGCCCCTGTGTATATGTGTTTTCAATATCAGATACTCCCTGAGTATCAGTTAATATCTAAGAGAGAACCAGTAAAATGTTAATTGAAAATTCTGAATGAACGAAAGGTGCTCAATTGGGGACTTTTGTACTGTGTGTGAGTGAGCATAAATACCATGTATTTTACCATAAATACAATTATTGAAAAAAATATGAAATGTCATTACTTATGGGACTTTTCCCTATCACTGGCTTTCCTGGAAAGGGAGGTAAAGAAAATGGAGATGGACATAATGATTATCAGCAGGGAAAGATGACAAGATTTTGATAAGCCGGAACCTTAGGGCCAGTTAGATAGTTCTGTTTGTTAGAAACAGCCAACACATTTTTAGAACAATATTTAATATTCAACTGTTCTTTTTTTCTAATTGCTTTAAATTATTACTTCTAACCTCTAGTGAAAGTATAATATAAAAATTGTGTGTTAGTGGAACTTTGGGAAAATAAATAGACCAATATGGTCTCTAGTATAAGGCAAAGTGGTACGAAAAGAGGACAGACTGGGACGCCTGGGAGTTTGAGTCAGCTGAGCGTCGGATTTTGGCTCAGGTCATGATCTTGCAGTTCATGAGTTTGAACACCAGCTCGGGCTCTGTGCTAACAGCTCAGAGACCTGTTCTCACTCTCATTCTCTCTAAAAAATAAACATTAAAAAAAAGAGAGAGAGGGTAGAAGTCATTGGAGGAAAGAAGCAAAGTAATGGATAAGAGGTTGGCATAGCCTAGTTGAAGAAGTAAATTAGAAACTCACAAGTCTTTCAAGAATTCTTGCTCATTAAGGCCACTTCCAGACCACCATGTTTGCCTCTTCCTCCACTGCACCCGTATCTCTCCTGTCCCAGCCTAAATTCTATGGCTCACAATTATAATCACTGCTTCACTTACTTCCATTATCCTACCTCTTTTCCATTACATAATACTCACATGAAAAAACCTCAACTCTGATGTTAATCCCAACTTCCCATATATTTTTTACTCACATGGATTGTGTAGGCCAGGGAAAACACATACACACACACACACATTTAATGTTCTTCCCATCTTAACCATGGACCTTAAGGAAGCCCTGGGTGTGACATGACAATATGACTTTTCTCTAATCAATTCAACTTCCCAGTATCCAACCCTATTATTTCTAGTTCTCTCTTCTCTTTTTAAATCCCCATCACCCTTCCTCTACTTAAATTTCAACTTGTAACTTTGTCTAATATTTCTGAGAAAATGTAAGTGATCAGAAAAGAATTTTTTTTAATGTTTATTTATTTTTGAGAGACAGACAGAGTGACAAAGTTCAAGCAGGGCAGAGAGAGAGGGAGACACAGAATCCAAAGCAGACTCCAGGCTCTGAGCTGTCAGTGCAGAGCCCAGTGTGGCACTGGAACTCCCAAACTGCATTCTGTATGAATTTGCACTCAAACACTGCATTTTTTTTTTTTCATTTTTCTCTCTTCCTTTCCATAATTAACACTTCCTCTGGCAATTTGATTTTGTCCTTTATCACTGACTATTAAAGGATATTCATTGTACAATTGCTGTCTGTAACATAAATTCTTCCCTTTATACTGTCAAGACTACCAGCATGTAAATGTTAATATTTACCTCTTTCTCATCTTTTATACTTCTCTTAATCTAGTTCTAATTTCTCTCTCTCTTTCAAAATGTTTATTTTTGAAAGAGAGAGAGAGAGAGAGAGACGGTCAGGGAAGGGCCAGAGAAAGAGGAAGATAGGATCAGAAACAGGCTCTGCACTGTCAGCACAGAGCAGGATGCAGGTCTTGAATCCAGAAACCATGACATCATAACCTGCACCGAAGTCAATGCTGAACCGAATGAGCCCCTCATTCTCTCTCTTTAAAACAGTATTATCAAATCTGTTGTCTATATTGAATGTCTGTTTCCTCACTTCTTTTTCAAGCCCATTCCTAAATCATGCTTTCAATCCAAGACTAAAATTAAACTTTTCTTGTTGGAGGTCACAAATTAGCCCCACAATGTAAGATTCAAATACAAATTATTTTTCCTCATGTTAGTCATATTACCAATAGCATTTTCCACATTTCTTCTACTAAAATACTTTCTAATTTTGGACTACCTATTTCTCAATCACTAATGTTCTCATTGTTTCCTTTGGTGGATGGTATAACCGTTCAGAATTTCATTTTTGCTCTCCCTTCACTAGATATATTCAATAAGTGATTTCATCCATGTTTTTGTTTGTTTAAATACCATGCATATATTGAAAATTGCCAAATTTGTTTCTTGAGTTTTGGCCTCTCCCTTGAACTCCCAACTCTTATATTCAAATAATGAATCAACATTTCCACTCAGATGTTCATAAAACATCTCAAGCTGATTTCCCAGTTCTAAGGATTTATTTCTGCCCTGCTCCACCACCAGTATTTTCCTCCTCAGTGAATAGCATCTTCCTTAACCAGTTTCTCAGGCCAAAATCATGGAGCTATTCTTGACTGTTTATACTTCACTATAAAGTCCAGCAGTGGATCTCTTTGGCTGATCTTCAAAATATATTTTAATTCAACTAGTTCTTACCGCTTGCATTACAATCACTCTCATACAAGCCACCATCATCTCTTGCCTAGACTATAATGTCTTAACTTGTTTTTCTCTTTCACTCTTTTTGCATTAAAATATATCTGTCATCCAGCACCCAGAGTGATTATTAAATATGCATATAATCATTTCACTCCCAACCTCAAATCCTCCAGTGCTTCCCATAATGCTTTGTAGGTATCACATACTCCTTACTTTGGCCTGCTAAACCCTATATGAAATATCATGCTGGTCCCTGGATACCTCTCTGATTTCATTTCCTACTACATTCTCTCTTACTCCCCCAATTAACCTACTGTTCTATCTAGGTATGAATAGTGTCCCTCAGACATTGAGTATAGTTTTTCTCCTTCATTTCATCAGGTTTCAAATGTGAGTTCCTCTTAGAGGACTATCTACATTACATAAAAATAATATTATTTTCCTCTACTACCTACTTCTTTTGTTCCTCCACAGCAATTATTACTATCTAATCATTATACCACTGAATGATTAAATTGTCTCTTCTGGCTAGAATTGAATATCTTCAATGGCAGGAATTTTTTATCTTTTGTTCACAATTGTATCCCATTGCCTAAAAAGGTGCCTAGGACGTAAAAACATATATGTGTGTGTGTGTGTGTGTGTGTGTGTGTACAATGTCCTTTCCCATATGTATATGGGAAATATATATTAAATAATTTTAATAAATATTTTTAATAAATATATATTAAATATATTTATATTTATATTTTATAAATATATTATATTAAATTAAATTTTAATTTAATTAATTTAAATTTAAATTTAATTTAAATTAATTAAATTAAATAAAAATATTATATTATATTAAATAATATAAATATTAATATAAATAAATATTAAATATATATTAAATAATTTGATTTCTTAATTGCATTTGATTTTAACTTTTTTTATGTGTTAATGCACATAACTGCTTAGTGATTATAGACTTTTAAGTGTTTTCACTTTTCACATTCATTACTTTCCATAATGTCATTAAAATAAACTTTTTTAATAGGGCATAAAATTCTCACTTTTACAATGTTGATTTATTGGTACTGTGGCAAACCATTCAGAGAAGATTTTACTGCTTGTATGCTGAAAAAGAAAACCATATATATTTGGCTCATTCTAAATTAAAAGCATATATATGTGAATCCATAACACCAATTCTAAATTCAGGGGCAATATAATTTGATTTAATATTACAAAGTAGAATAGTTACATGCAATAAATCCAAAAGTGACCTAAAATGTAAAATTTAGACCTTTTCTATTACTCATTAACTCGTAATAAATCTTTCTAAAAGGAAACCAATGGCAAATTAAGGCAAGTGACCTTATCATTGGTGATTCTTTATATAATATATAACAATCTTGAGGCAGTTAATATTTTATATCCTACAAAATAAGATGCTAAAAATAATGGTTGCGATGATGTACTACCACATAAAAGTGTATCAATTATCAGATATTTATAGGTTATTACCACTTGTATTTAGTGTTCTAGGGCAACGCTATTTATATGTCATAAAAGTGTCCATCTGATATTTTACAGAGTAACTGGGCCTAGAAAATTATATAGGTATGTTATTAAAATATATTTTATATGCTATCATTAAAAATACTTTATTATGCACGCAAATTATTAATCAGAACGATGCTCAAAACTGTTGCGTACCCAAAATAATAATTATAAGACAATTCAAAGTGTTAGGCACTGAGGTGGTTTTGTTTCTTAAAGCTTTCCTTCTTCCCAGGTTCTAATCATGTATAAGCACCCAAAAGAAGACTGGATCAAATTATTAGTTTTATTCATGAAGGTTCAATAGCTTCCAAAATACAGGGCTTTCTGATAAAGCCATGTTGAAGAATATACCTGTAACCTGTGTCCCAAAGTGAGAATATTACTATATTATCTCTCCATCATACACAGACTTTGGTACAAACTGAGAGAAGTGTTAGGTGTGAAAAGCAGACTCCAAGTAAGATTTATATATCTCTCTTCTTATAAGATTAAAGTCAACTGAATGATAAAGACTAAATGCAAATAGAGTGTAGCAAGTCTACAGGTGTATTTCTAGAAAACAGGCCTTGATATACTTTCTCAGGTAAACTTAGCAAATACAGCTGGTCCCCAGGTCACCCCCTCTTGGCCAGCTTCTGATTCCAACTGCATTTGAAGTGAGTGGTTCTGAGTGCTGTCAGCTCATCTCATCATGATAGTTCCCCAAGTCAAGTGCTTGCTGAATGTTCCATATCTAGAGTCTTTTCCTATACCATGGAGCCAGTTTAGCCTCCATGCATGCATAACTCAGAGTACAGGAGGTCAGTGCCCTCAAGGTATGCTTCAAACAATGGGAGATAGAAGGCAGTTTATAAATAACAGAACCACCTTCCTTTCATGCAGTTAATCCTGGTTATATATTATTCAGTCATTAATGTTTCTTTTTTTTAAAGTTTTATTTATTTATTTTGAGAAAGAGAATGAGAGAGAGAGAGAGAGCAGAGAAGGGGCAGAGAGAGAGGGAGAAATCCACAGAATCCCAAGTAGGCTCCGCACTGTCCACACAGAGCCCAATCTAGAGCTCTAACTTACAAACCCTGAAATCATGACCTGAGCCCAGATCAAGAGTTGGACACCTTATCCTGAGCCACCCAGGTATCCCAGTCTTGCCACTTCTTAAAGTCATTGTGCAATCATGTCCCCACTGCCTACAAAAGTATCTTTAATAAAGCTTCTTCTGCTGACTTTTAATTTTTCTCTGATCTTACTCTTCCCACTCCCTCATTCTCACTTCCTGAGAAACTCTGCTGAATAAATTGAGTCATGATCTCTCACTCTGATTTTAGCAGAATACCCAAAGGCATAGAGCATATTTCATACTTTTGGAAGCCTGGAAATACTTGCTAGCAGTCTGTGAGACATTGCCATTGGAAAATCTGATTTTCCTTAATTGGCTAGAAAGGGAAGGAAAGAGAAATGACATATTTACACCAGTTCTGCCCCTTTTGGCAAGTGGGTCTGAACCTATCTGCCTATTGAAACTAGGAAACAACATAACTGTCGAAAATGAAATGCACTGCCTATAAGAGAAACAATATGTTTACTTTTGCGACTCAACTAGTCTCTCTCCTGACATTTAAATGACTCTCGGTGGCATCTCCAGAAAGTCAGTGTTTTTCATTTGCAGTATAGTTCCTTCCCACACTGTCTTTATTTAACTGAAATGTTCTGTGATTATGTATAATATAACCAGATTTAAAGAAACATTAAAAACCTTTTAAAATTGAAACATCAAAGCATTACCAGGACAGTAAACTCTGGCTTTTAATCAGATAAATAAATAGAAATATAATCCATTGGAAAGCAAAGATCTTTGGAGACATTTGTGATTTGAAATCTTGACCCCCAATAACTCTAACACGTAGAAAAATGCTTTCCATCTGGTGTTTTAATGAGTGATTAATCCCACTGTTCTATTTTAGTTCCTTATCCTCTCTCTGAGACATTCTTTCACCTGGTTTTCTTGTCTTGAATATCTTTTTCTCTAAGTTTTTTTGGGGAATAGTTACCAGCATTATCTGACTAACAGCACAGACCTAATCACACAGAACATCTTTATCAAGGCATGCTTTAGTAAGTGTGACTGTGCATGCCCCTGTGCCCTCATGCTCCTAAGTCCTTTCACTGAGCTTCTACTTTGTGTCAACTTGTCTGGGTGCTGGGAAAGTAAAAGGGGCACATTAAGCCCCTTGACTTTGTGCTTCTTATATTCTCATGAGACCCTGACAGAACTCAAGCTTTCCTACACTTACTCTCACAGTCATTTCAATGGAGACAATAGCAGGTGAGGACTGAGGAAAGGTGAGATATTATCTTTTCATCTTGAAACACAGGAGAGCCAATTAATTCTCCCTGGAGGCAGGGAATTCATAAGAGATAGACTCCTGCCTCGTCTCTGCTACTTCCTCCTTAGGTTACAGTCAGACTTTGGCCTGAACCTTGTGTTCTCAAAGAGACATCTCCAGTCAACCAGTTCTTCTATCTTCAAAAGATCAGAGTTTTAACTTCTTAAACCACTACTTTCCACTGTTTAAATTATTATGCACCTTGCTAAATGTGACCCACAGGCTGAACCTAGAATTGGGTTTTTTTTAAGTTGTATGATTTAAAAATATATGATTTTAAAATTAGGACAAGTCACTGTCCTCTTAATTTTCTCTTCTTATGAAAATTCAGAATACCTGGAAATATATATATATTAATTTTGGAAAATAGGCTGGCTGAGAGGAGTGTCTGCTTTCTTGATTAGGCACATACTGTCCATTTTACCTGAGTTATCAACTGTACTTATTTATGTTGTTTACTGGACCACTGTGTGCATTTGAGTTTCTCACCACCAAAATTTCAGAGGACCATAAAGACAAGTTTCCCCATTCTCAATACCTCTACTCTCTTCATTTACTGTCCTTATTCCAAATTCTTTGTCTATTCCTGGATGAAAACTTTTACCTTCACCTTCCAGCAGACTTGTAATTTTATTGGCAAATTAATCATCCCTTGTTTTTCAACTCTTTGCTTGTCATCAATTGACTTGCTTACCCTTTAGAGGTATAATGGAAAGATATTTTGCACCTTTACACATTTGGGATTTAAGTTTCCTAGGGGAAATTTCTATTTAGGAAAATGCTTATACTCATAAAAATCACCTTGCCTAAAGAGGAGCAAAAAAAGCTAAGATATATTTGCAACATTTGTGCAGAGTTTTTGAAATGGTGATTAGCTTTTTGACATTGTATTGGTGTTTGCTTTTAGAGTAAATCTTGGCTCTGAGAATGTGGATGTAGTTACACCTTTATTTAATCAACTTACAAGAATTCTTTGACCTTACTGCCTTTCTCTGAGGAATAGTGGAGGAAAGATAGCATTTTTCTCCCTAATATATTATCTTAAATTTTATATAACAAGTTATATGAATATAATATTAATCTCAGGACTAAAAATATGTATTGATTCTGATCACTTAGGAACATTTAACTTCAGTACCATGATGCCCATCTAATCTTTACAAAAAGTTAAAGCTAAATTAAGTAGACATACAGATGCTTTCTATCCCATGACCAAAAGGGGCATTTTTGTGTATCTATGAAGCATTCTGGGAAAAGCTAGGGGGAAAAAAATCAAACCATGTTATGTTCTCAAAATATGCATTAGAATCTCTATAGGCACATGTTTAGAATCAGGACATCACACTCAATTGTCCAATTAAAACAAAAATAACTTCCCAATTCCATTTCCTTAAATTCACTAAACTTATTCAACCCACCTTATCCCACATACATCAATTCAAATATGGAGCTGAGTTAATTGTGGCACAGAGCACTGAGTAAGCACAGTAGTCTAAAAACACCTGAAACTCCTTTGACCAAAAAACTGGTGATCAGTCAGGATGGTTTTTTTGAGACAAAAGTCTTTCCCTGCTTGTTTATTTTTCTTCCAAAATTTAGGGTATATAGACCATGAGTCACCGCTATCCTAAGAGCCACCCTATGTCTTTCCTAGTAGTGATTTTAGAAGATAGTATCCGGGAATATTTTTAAAAAGTCAACTCACATCAATTCCTCCTTATCATCATTTTTAAAATGTTTATTTAATTTTTAAGAAAGAGAGACAGAGCATGAGCAGGGGAGGGGCAGAGGGAGACAGAGATATAGAATCCAAGGCAGGCTGCAGGCTCCAAGCTGTCAGAACAGAGCCGGACGTGGGGCTCAAACCCACAAGCCATGATCATGACCTGAGCTGAAGTCAGATGCTTAACTGACTGAGCCGCCCAGGAGGCCCCATTTTTACTTTCTGTTTGAAGAAATAAAGGATAAAGGCATGAGTTTCTGATTTTATATTGTTTTCTTGTACTATATATATATAAATAAATATGTTACTATATTTATATTTGTAATTATAACAGGTTATGTTAATATTTTTATATTTGTTACTGATAAAGCATATAACTGTATTTTCAAATCTACACAGTTTAGGTATAAGATGTTCCTGTCTCTCAATAGAGTTTCACAATCCCCGTCAATTCTCTTCTCCTGGATCACTCAATCTCTTTCAGTTAACTACTGAAGTGATATTTTCAGTCAATATCCTTGCTTTCATTCTTACCTTTTTGCAATACATTTTTTACAGAATGACCCTATATAAAATTCAGATCTTATAACTCCATGTGTAAAACACTTTAATGGATTCTTATTTATTTATTTTAGGATAAGATCAAAAGTCCTTAACCCTGCTCTCAAGTCCTTATACAATCTTTTCTTTCAGTATTATGTCAAACCATCATCTCCTTTTCTCTAGCATATTCTTTGATGCATTGTCAGGTCAATAGTAGCCTAATGCTACACCACAATAACTATGTCATTCACCTCATTTCATCTCATCATGCACGCATTTTGTCACCTCACATCATCACAAGAAGGGTGGGTATAGTGGATATTTTGAGAGACAAAGACCACATTAACATAACTTTTATTATACTAGAGTGTTATAGTATATGTCTATTTTATTATTAGTTATATCTGTTACTTTAAATTTACCATAGGTAATGCATATGTATAGGAAAACATATGGTATATATAGAATTCGGTACTATCCATGGTTCCAGGCATCTACTGGAGTCTTGGAATATACCCACCACGGATAGGGGAGACTACTATAATATCAAAAAACTTAAAGTGATTTTTTTAACTTAAAAATATGATTCAACAGGGGCACATGGGTCGCTCAGTTGGTTAAGCATCCAATTTCAGCTCAGGTCATGATCTCACAGCTTGTGGGTTCGAGTCCCATGTGGGGCTTTGTGCTGACAGCTCAGAGCCTGTAGCCTCCTCTCTCTTTCTCTCTCTCTCTCTGGCCTTCTCCCACTCATGATCTCTCTCTCTCAAAAATAAATAAAATATAATTTAAAAAAAATATGATTCAACAAAGATAAAATGATAGTATCTACACATTTTAAAACAGTCAATCTTTAATTTTTTTTGAAATATTCTATTTTTTCTTTATATATAATATGAGTATTGGAAAAATCTGTGATATTAAACTTCTCCTATAATGTACACAAAGATTTTAATTAACCACAGGGTTTTATTAAATAAATGGATTCAAAATTAATGATGCTTTCAGTGAAGCTTATCTAATGATGGCAATTGTCTAATGAAAGTTCATTGTGTGACAAATGTTAATTGGAGATAAAAGACCAGGAAATATACACAAATAATTACAAGCCACTTAGTCTGAATGCATGTTTTCAAAAATAGGATGTAATTTGATATGATTTCCTAACAGGGATTAGGAAATTTCTGAAAACTCAAAAGAAGTTTAAGTGTCACTATTACAAAAAATTCAGAGATGAAAACAGCTCACTTCAGTAAGTGAGTATTGGACTACATACTATAATAATGCAAATGACGTCTGAGAAACAGCTTCTGCCTTCAAAGATAACAAAACCCTGCCAAGCAGACAAACCTTTATAGAGAACTCCAGAGAACATAAATAAGAGAAGGGAGAGAAAGCCTTCAGATTTTGTTGACAATCAAACACTTCTGTTCTGAAGGCTGGGCAGAGTTTTGGTCCATGTGTCCTGAGTCAACATGACTGCTAGATTGTGAAAAGCAGGAGGAAAGGATTCCTACAGTGGGTCATGCTTAAAAACCCTTATCATATACTATTTCAGTAATCTCTTAGGCATTTTTTTAGGCTTGCAGTGAAAAGACAGGTCAACTTTAGACATGTTTTCTGAGGTCTAACGTCTCTTAGAGGATTTGGAACTATTTTCCAGGTTGGCATTTTCTAAATGATATGACTCAATCTGCAAAAACTCAAGGAAAAACAAATAAAAAAATAGTCTGTAAACTTAATTATAAATTCCTAGGATATCATCAACTAAAGCTGAAAATAAAGTATGACATATCTTCTCTTTGATATTTCTATGCCTCCAATTAAATATCTGGATTTGATTGACCTTTATTGAATAACAGCTATATTCTAAATTGATGTATTCATGGTAAATACTTTTCCTTCTCCAAATATTCTCTCCATTTTAAAGTTTTTCTGAATCCTTTGCCAAGAATGTAAACTCACTTACATATTCAGTCATATATGAACTTCTGGAATATGAAGATGATAGACTAATTATTTAAATGCCAATTAACCATTTTTAAATCATTTCTCTTTTTTGTTTTATTACTTTTAATGTGATCTATCTATTGATTTTATTGATGTAGGAAAATTTACATTCTCAGTAAAGTAGAGTCAATTTAAAATATTTATTATATAATAGAATGTCTGAAAAAATAAAACAATCTTTAAAGATATATTTTATACAAACAATATATTATTATAAAGTAAAATTGTAAATATGACCTAATGGCATGATACAATGATAGAAATCTAATATCAGAAAAATATAAGTAAAAATGATGAACACAGCTTTAGAAGCATGGAAGTTATAGCTAACCAAAAGCCTTCTGAGCATATTTAACATTCCTTCAGTTGAGGAAGGAAAATCCTATTGCCTTAAATATTTTAAAGGTTACTGAATAAATAATAAACTATAGAGAAACATGGCCTATATAGGTATGTTAAGAGGAAATAAAAAACAGAAGAGATATTCACTTTCACATCTCTGCTTCATAAAATGACTCGCATATGATTCTGGTGGGTGAAACAGCTCCCAAAGTCTAAGAGAGACAATCATGATTTCTTGATGCCCTTAGTATCCAGTTAATCAACAAAAAAGGGTTGTATTAAATGGTCCTCTAAAGGAGAAAGAGAGAAGTTTCTTTAAAGTGACTACTTTATAAATAAATTCTAAATGTGCATGAGAAAGATTTGATTAAATGTTATGGTATTGCCAGACTGATGTCATGTATTTTTAGGACCATTCAAAGATTGTATAATAAGAGCCAGGTAGTTTGCTAAATGTGGTATGATAATAAAAATGAGATTAAAATAAATAATTTAACAGAAGAACAAAACTGAATTATTTTCTGGTGATACATCATAACCTCTTACTTAATATTTTCAGTTGACTACTTAAAACTTAAACTGTGTGTGTGTGTGTGTGTGTGTGTGTGTGTGTGTGTGTGTGTGTGTTTTAATCTTGCCTCATTTCTATCCCACCTCAGTAAAATCCTCCAGCCACAAAACTGGGTGCCATCTATGATACAAATTCTCTCTCATACTCACATCCAGTTCATTATAAAGTCCTATTAGTTTCCACATCAAAGTATTTCTCAGGTAGTCCACTTATTTCCCCTATTAAAACTACATCAGTCTAAGCTACCATTATATGTTATTGAGCCTTCAGATCTAGAATATTAACTGGTATCTGTGCTTCTGTATCCTCAACCTTGTTTTTCATGATAGCAAAATGAACATGATTTAAAATATATATAATAATAAGTTACTTTACCCCTGCACTTGAAGCCCTTAATAATTTTTCCCTTATGATTACAATAAAAAAAAATTCCATTGTATGGTCTAAAGACCCATATGATTTGGACACTGATTTTTACACATCTGCACTTCCTATTTCCATCTACAAACTTTATGTTTTGCTTATTTGTGTCTTGAAACACATCTCAAAATCATTCTTTATACAAAAAAACACTTTTTTTACTTGTCTTCCTAGAATGCTTTTCCCTTTGCTTTCACGATTGACTTCTTTAGCTATCAGTTCCATTATCACCTTCTCAGAAAGTTTTTTCCTATTGAATTCACCTATCTCTAAACTAATATCTATTATATAATTTTTTTTATTTCCATTACAGTGTTTACCATAATCTGAATATTCTTAGCTTGTATATTTCTGTATTTTCTATCTCCATATCTTGTAATTTATGCTCCTGGAGAACAGAGAGATGTTTATGTTTGCAACTTATAAATATCCCCAGCACATGGTAGTCTATCAATCACTGGATTTTGAGGGGAGCCTGGGTGGCTCAGTCAGTTAAGTGTCCGACTTCGGCTCAGGTCAGATCTCACGGTTCGTGGGTTCAAGCCCCAGATCTGGATCTGTGCTGACAGCTCAGAGCCTGGAGCCTGTTTCAGATTCTGTGTCTCCCTCTCTCTCTGCCCCTTCCCCTCTCATGCTCTGTCTCTCTCTGTCTCAAAAATAAATAAACTATTTAAAAAAAATAACTGGATTTTGAGCATATGAATACATTCTGATAAAGTAACCAGCATTCTAAGATGAAAAATATGGAGTCTTTAGAATATTTCTGTATCTTCAAATCATTTTATTAACCTGTCTAGATCAACTCAAACAAATTTCCCACCCTTAAAAGAGTTCATTAGAAGTTATATCATTTTTGCACTTCTCCAAATTTATTTTTGTTTGCTTTCTCAAAAGCAATAGTGCCAGTTTAGCTCTAAATTTTTCACATGAATGGATAAATCCAGTATAACTAAAAAAAAGAGAATTTTGCCATTGGATAGTGGGTGAGGTCATGAGAACTTAACCTCCCATTTGGCAAAATCTCCTTTTGATTGACCCATGATTAGTATTAAGAACTCTAAAGGGCGCCGGGGTGGCTCAGTTGGTTAAGCGTCCAACTTTGACTCAGGTCATGATCTCATTCATGGTTTGCGGGTTCGAGTACCATGTCGGGCTCTGTGCTGACAGCTCAGACCCTGAAACCTGCTTCAGATTCTGTGTGTGTCTTTCTTTCTCTGCCCCTTCTCTCTCTCTCTCAAAAATAAATAAACATAAAAAATGTAAAAAAATAAATAAATAAAGAACTCTGGGTTCCAATTGAGAAATAAGGATTTGACACACCCTTCTGCTGTAAACACATATAAATCTTGCAAAATATGTAAAGCAACTCTTTTCATTTGAACTACAAATTGTTCAGAGCTGTGAATTGTTCCCTTCCTGTTCAGGGAGATGACCTTCACGTTCAAACCAACTTTCTACCTAGGGATAGATGTTAAGGCTAATATGGAGAGCAGTGGTATTGTAGAACAGAGGAAATAAACATCAGTAGTTGGGGCTGATATGGGGGATAAGATTTGTATGGCAGAGTATTAGCAAGGAGGTTATCAGTTCCTTTGCATTCAACAATTCTAGTACAAAAATCCGGTACCCAGGAGAGATTCAAAACATATAAATGTCAGGATTCATGCCCAGATTATTTAATCAGAATCTCTAAGTTTGTAACCTAGGTGTTGTTCTTAAAAATCTCCCATGTGATTTTAATGCTTGTAGGTTGATTGATACTAGAGAAATGCACTTTTTCTTAATAAACACATTTTTTAAAAACTTAATAACACATTCCTAGAATGAGGCATACAGGACTTGTTTAAGTCTGAGGTTAGACCAGGACAAAGAAACCTCCATCCCCCACCACAAATATAGTAGCAAGTATACAATGGAGAAGCGAAAAGAGTGCATAGAAAGTCACCTGTGGTGCAGACATACAGAAATAACCAAAAGCTGTTGATGGTACAGTGAGAAGAGTCCTTCAGCCCACCAACCCCCAAATAAGGCACGAAGCAGTGGAAGCCAAATGCTTGACAAATGTGAAGTGTGTGATATAAGAACAAAAGCCAAGTCAAAATAGCTTTTAAGTAGATTGACTCAACTGCTCATACTAAGAGGAGTCATGGCCATATCCAGTCATAAGTAGTATTCCACTTGGCCTCTACCACTCTATGCCAATGTCTGTTATTCAATTTTAAAAAAGACAAAGTGTACAAAAAGATCGATTAAAAAAAGTTTGTCAAGAGGCAGAGTAATCAATAGAACCAGACTCAGAAATGACCTTAAGTGCTGGAATTGCAAACAACATATTTGATATTGATATTAAACTGTGGAACATTAAGATTTAGAATAAGTATTATTAATATGTTAGGATTAGTATGCTAGTGGAAATGGATACTCTGATAAACAAGTAGATGGACAATTATACCAGACACATAGAAATAAGAAAAAGTTATATGGAAGTTCTAGAATTATTAAGCAACTTCAGGAATTTTGGTATCTTCTCTGACATGTAGTAACCTTGGAAGTAATCACTCCGGTCTTCAAAACATCACAACCACCACCACCAACAACAAACTGAAAAACTGAGAAACAACTCTTCTTATATACTGACTGTATGTGTGGCACTGTGCTGGGTTTGGGTGTTATAGCAAGAGAATGTCTTCTCCTTTCTTATTAGTTTTGATGTGGCTGGATTTTTTCTCATCCAGGGTATAGGAGCCTTTCAACTAGTTTTTGGATTTCTCACAGTATTGATCCAGGTGTTCATGTTAAATCAGTGTATCTATGGTAAGATGGAGAGTCTGGAGTTTCTTATTCTGCCATCCCATTTCAGATATTTGTAGTGTCTTACTCATTGGTATTCTTTCACTATTTTCTTATCATTAGTATTCATCAATTACATTATGGTTTTCTTTGGTGTGATATTCCTTTTTGTTTATTCTTTGGGTAAGGGTTTGATGAGCTCACAGGATCATTTTTGTGTAGATTTAATCAAATTTTGAAAAAAATCTACATATTATTTATTCACCAAAATATTTTTGTTTTCTGCTTTGTTCTAGCAATCCTAATATAAGAGCACATGTGTTAGACACTTGTCTTCCCACAGGTTCCAAAACTATGTTATCTTTTTTATATTTTTCCTATTCTGTGCTCATATTTTTTCTACACTCAACATAGTTGCATAGTTCTTATTGCTGTATCTTCAAGCTCAATGTCTACCTTTGTGGATGAAATATGTACATTTGGAGGGACTGTATATATAGTATTGTTGGATATAATGCTCTGTATAATTTCAGTTGGAACAATTTGGTTGATACATTATTCAAATCTGCTCTAGTCATACTGATATTATCACCTATTTTTCTTTCAATTTGAAAAACGGGCTTTAAAATCTCCATTTGTGAATGTGTATATGCCTTTTAAGAAATTTTAGTTCTACCAACTTATGATTATTTTTTAATGTTTTGTTTATGTTTGAGAGAAAGAGAGTACAAGCAGGGTAAGAGCAGAGAGACAAAGAGACACAGAATCTGAAGCAGACTCCAGACTCTGAGCTGTCAGCACAGAGCCCGACCGGGGCTCGAACTTGTGAACCATGAGATCATGACCTGAGCTGAAGTCAGACGCTCAACTGACTGAGCCACCCAGATGCCCCTTAATTCTTGTATTTTAAATGGATAACTATAAACTAGAAAGACTGATAGTGTTCAGGGAAAAACAATTAAAATTTGAAAAACATTTTCTGGATGAGAAAATAGATTGGAGTAATTCAACTAAATAAATGAACAGTTCTACACTTAGATTCAAACCTAAATGTATACTCTATATATAAATAAATATGTATTATATATATATATGAAGTATGTATTATTTATATTATTTATTTTTATGTAATATATATTATAATATATATTACATAAAAATATATATGATATAATATAAAATGTCTTATATTAGAAGCACACATGAAGTAGAATTAAGAGTTGAAATTGGACTATCCATTTAAATATGGCATAATAGAATGATAGAATGAGAGACTGAATTGTTTCTGCAAATTTCATAATTAGTTTTACATGGATGTTATGAGAGTGCCACCCTTATGAAGGACTTGGGCCTTATAAGAGACACCAGCAAGCTTGATCTCTCTCTCTCTCTTTCTCTCCCTCTCTCTCTGCCATGTGAGGACACAGCAAAAAAGTTGACAGTCTGCAAGCCTGGAAGATCATTTCACCAGAACCCTACCAGGCTGGCATTCTGATTTCACACTTACAAACTCCAGAAAAGTGGGAAAATAAATTTCTGCTATTCAAGCCACTCAATTTATGGTATTTTGTTATGCCAGCCTGAACAGACAGACTTTGACATGAAATAATATGGCTTCTTTACAAAGACATTATTAATAAAGGAAAATGTTTCAAAGGGAAGAATATTGTTTGTCAAAGAAAGAGGCTCAGTGACAGAGTCAAGTGCATCCAGAGTTTAAAAGTCAAGATAATGTGAGTACTTGAAAACATTATATGAGAGATTCTTTAGATTTAGAAGGGATATAATACAATCAGCTGAACTCAAAGCACTGGTATAAAATACCTTTGTGTCTCTCTCATTCTAAATAATGTAAACATGCAAGAAACAAAAATCCTTTCATTTATCTGTACAGGTCTACTGTATCATAAATCCGTGGTAATGTCCTAGAGCTGCTGTCACATTGCCACAGATGGGTGATTTGAAACAACAGACTTTTTTTTTTTTCTTACTGTTCTTATAGCTAGAAATCTGAAAACAAGGTTTCAGGATGGCTGTTTTTTCTGAACGTTCTAGGAAAGAATCTCTTCCATGCCTCTCTCCTAGTTTCTGGTGATTGCCAGCAGTCTTTGGCTTCAACCACTATTTCTCTCATGAAACAATTCTCCCAAATGTTACCAATTTACCTCCTTCTGAAAAATGTTCTGAGTATTTTTAAATCTTCATCTTACTTGGTCATTTGACTATTCCTTCTTCGTGGATTTTTTTTTTCTTTTTACCTCATTATTACATCTATTCCACTCAGCCATTTTCTGGACCTGTCTGCTCCTTTATAGGCTCAATTACCTCTTCCTTATTATTAACTAGTAAAGTCCCTTTAGGCATTACCCTATGCCTGTTTCCTTGTTCATTCTTATCCATCCACAGTTTTCATCTGTGTGTGGTTATTTGTGTGTTACTGTCTCAAGTCTTTGACTCTTTTCTGAATACAAAACCCAGGTGAATAGCCTAACTGGTATATCTCCTTTTGGGTGTTGCCAAAACACCTCAATATCAAAAAGTTAAAAACTGTTGAACTTTGAACTTGAAACAGTGAAAGTCACAGAAATTATCCATTCTGTCAACCAGGAATCTTAAAGATATCCCTAATACCCTCTTTATCCCCCTGCCCCACCATTTCCAATTCACAACAAAATTATATTGATTGATAACCTAGATATCTCAAAAAAAATCATGCCCTGCCATCTCTTCCATCACCAACCTCATCTGATATTCTATTGTAGACTTGGTCTTTTTAATTACTGTCAAGCTCATTTAGCTTTTCCTGCGTAGTAACTAGAGCAATTTTATTTTCACAGCTAGTCTCTATTATGATATCTCTGTACTCATAAATCTTAAAAGCTTTCAATTTTTCTGTCTATCACAATTTCTACAATGGTTCTGAATATCTTTGCAATATAATCTTCAGCATCTTTCCTCTGAGTTTATGTCCTCCAGCTATTTTTATCTTATTTCTGTCTCTTATAGACCTATGCTTATTTCTGAAAAGCTCATTTATCTCCTATTCAGCTTCTGCCAGGTCTCCTTTTAAGTTACTTCTTCAGGGAAGTCTCTCTCCTGACCTCTAAGAATTACTATAATAGATGCTTTCATAGCATTAATTATCTTACCTTCATGGTATTTTATTCATTATTTTAATTATATGTATATATATATAATATATATATTTGTGTAATTCATTGATTAATGTGTAACTTCAGATTAGAATGTGATCTTAAGGAAGGCAGGGAGAGGATGTTTTTGTTCACTAAGTAGAGTGCCTGGCATGGAATAGGGTTGCCATTAATGCTGATTCAGTGTCATACAATGAATGAATATGAGTGGATATTTTCACATAATCTATTTGGCTTCAAAAGTAGGGGTAAATTTTAGGCAAATTGATTTTATATTAATATAGAAAGAATGTTCAACATATATTCTTGTTTAAAAATGAAATATGCCTCCCTGAGAGTTGGATATTTACTGAAATAAATTATCAGGTGATTTTAAATATTGGCTCTTTTATTACTGGCAAATATCATGCATGAGACATAAACTCATTTTTTGAAGATAAAAAAACCCTTGTGTGATAGGAATAATTTTAAGAATGACTTTCTATAAATGCCTTAGTATAATCTCCTCTCCTTTGAATGTGAGGAAAACCTATGAAAATGATGAGATGTCAGTTCTATGATTGTGTTAAATTATATGGAGAAAGAGATTATCTGGACAGACCTAATTTATTACGTGAACATTTTAAGAGCAGAACGTTTTCTCTAGCTGGTGAGTAAAATGGGAAGTCAAAGAGATTCAAAGCATGGAAAAGACTAAACCGGCCCCTACTGGCATTTAAAATGCAGGGGTCTAACCTTAGAAGTTATTTAGTTTACCTTCTAAAGAAGGTCTGTGACTGGGGCACCTGAGTGGCTTAGTTGGTTAACCATTGGACTCTTGATCTCAGTTCAGGTAGGTCATCATCTATCAGTTTGTGAAATTGAGCCACATGTGGGCAGAGCCTGCTTCTGATTCTCTCTCTCTGCCCCCCCCCCCTTACACTTACACTAGCTTTCTCAATTGCTCTTTTTCTTTCAATATAAATAAATAAACTTTAAAAAAAAATGAATGACCATGGCTGACACAAGGAAATGGAGATATTGCACCTACAGTGGAAGGTAGGTCCTTCCTACCTTCATTCTATCAACAAAATGAATGAGTTTAGAAGCCAGTTTCTCCCCAGGCCTTCCAGATAAGAACTTAGTCTGGTCAGTACCTGATTTCAGTCTTTTGAGACTTTAAGGAGAAAAACCACTTAGCCTGCCCAGACTTATATCCTATAGTGCTGTGAACTAATAAATGGGTGCTGCTTTAAGCTGTTAAATTTGTGGTGATTTGTTATGCAGCAATAGCAAATTAATACATCTACTGAAGGATAAATGACTCCCCAGACATCTTATATGTAAAATGTGACATATAAGATGTCTAATCTCTTAACAGCTTTTGCACCTCATACCTCACATATCCACACCTCACTATACAAAAAAGACAATATAGGTAGAATAAAATTGTATATTCTTTCTTGAGTTATATACAATGTAGTACAGTTTTCAAGAGTTGTTCAGGTGGCAGTTAGGAGATTCAAGTTCTAATCCTGCTATAATCATTAGCTTTATTATTTTTTATATCTGATTTTTTTCTTAATTTAAAGGAGATCCCTTCCATTTCTAGTTCCTATTAATTCTCTGGATTGGTTATCTTGTCTTCAAACAAGATAGCCTTAAAATATAGGAACTATCCTGACTTATTTTTTTATTATCCCGAGTGTGTAGCATACATCTGGCTATCAGTACATATCTCATCATTATAGATGGATGGTAGCTTTCCTACAGCTACCTGAATTCTTCCTTAGTAACTATGAAGCAGTGAACAGAACTTCTGAAATGTAAAAGTGATCCTTTTCAGTGCACATTACTGTAAACCTTGAAGCTAAATTTCCTCTAGGATGCTGATGAGAAAAAAAAAAAAAGGAATCCCTTGGACAAAATCCATTTCATCATCTACACCCCATAGTTACTGAACCTAGATGTGTGATTACATCAGGAACACTTCTTAGGATGAAATTAAATTGTGATAATTGTACTTACGAGTACATTGCATACCTTATTTGACAGTTCACTGCCACTGCCTGGATAGTAAGGAAGATTATGAAAGAAACACTCTTTAAATGAAAGAGTCACTTATTTTATATCTTTAAGTTTTTAGCATGGTTTTTCTTTCTCACTGGTTCATCTTCCTGGCACACAGGCTCCTTATATTGCTCTTCATCACTCCTTTCTGATGTTCTCAAGAGCAAGGTCTGAATCAGTAGCAGCATTATACTTGATAAATATGTTCTATTTTTCACTCCATTTCCTCTGATTATAACCTGATAGAATCTAGTTTGATCTATTTGAGTAGGGGTGTATAATATAACAATTGTATTTTTCTAAGAATTTCAGCAGTTTAAAAATAATAGCAATTTTAAAAATTATAAATACAGAAACATAAGTTAAGAGTAATTTGAAAACCCTGAAGCAGGCTGGTTTTTATTGGCTATATCAATGCCAATGCATTACTGTTTAACATGATATAAATGTATTGTGACCCCAGCTTGTTGTCTAAATGATATTCAGTTTCTGTGTATGTCCCATTTGAAGTGGATAATCATATTTTAATGGTAAATGAAATCATTAAAACAAATAGTGTACAGGGATGATTTTATAAGCCTGACTACCTTTATGTCCATGAATACTATTTGCAGATCTGCCAGTGAAATATATTATAAAAGTATTCAAACTGCAAGATTCAAGATGTTCAATGATTACATATGGGTCTGATACCGAAATTTATCACCTGATAAATAGCATTGAATAAGTTGCCTAGGAACAGTCTGTGAGCTTTCATCTTCTTTGGGGACATTAAATATTGGTTATTGCCATAGGAAGAATTTTACGCTGAATGGACTCACACTATGATCCACAGTGGCAATCTCTAAATTTATCATCCTCTCCTTTGCTTTTTCTGTGTACTATTATCCAGGTCATGCTATTTACACCAGCTGTATTCTCATGTTCTGTGCAGCTAAGACATTTCTCCTCCAGCTCATACACCTGATCTCTTATACTCCCTCCCTCCATTCCCACTGGAAACAAGCTATTTGTCATAATTTTGTCTCCCAGGCCTGTTGATTGTTTGAAAACATCAACCCATCATTATAAATCTCTCTCTTCAATCTCCTAGCAATGCTGTTAACTGAAAAGACTTCCCCAGAAGTGCTTCTTGCTTTTACAAGATTTACTATAAAAGCAGTTTTAACTTCTTATATGCATTTTTCAAATCTCTGAGCCATTGCCGTTTACCTTGTCTAGAACTCAAGAATAACTACTAAAATGTGTGTGAACAACTGCTTTTTGAATGATTAAGGCAGAGACATGGTCACTAAAAATTATTTTTAAATAATGATATGATCATTCTTAACATTTATGAAGAAATAAATAGTTTTAAAGAAAGTTACCTAAGAAATTACTCAATCATCTAAAAATTATTATAATAAAAATCATTTTCTCCATATACAGTAAGGTGTAATTGACAAGCATTTATATTAGGTACTAGATCTGCATGAATGAAGTTTTAACTAGCTCAGAAATGAATAATTAGCCTCATTGTGGCAACTATACAGACTATATATACTATCTTTATGAAGATAAAGGAAGAAACTATCTACTCTAATGCACCAGAAAATTATCGAAAGATAATGTGGCATATGAGTTTAGATTCAAAGGAAAATGCACCTTAACATTTGGAGAAGTTAGGAAAAGGAAATTTAAATTATTAAAATGGGGTGTCTCCAATGAGTGTCAAGAGGTATGATTAGAGTTGCAGTCTGTAAATGATTCACAGTAAGCTAAGAAGGTTTTTCATGGAAAATTTATTGAAAGTTACCAAGCAGAAAACATATAAAATATTATTAGTGTTTAAAAAAAATTGATGTGGTAGAAGTTAGCATAAATCCAAAAAGGATGTTGTTGAAATAATGTCCTTTTTTTAAAAAAAAATAATAATGTCTTTAAAACACAGTTGAGACATAGTGAAACTGAGTCAAGGCGGTTGCAAGGGAAATAGAAAAATAGACCTAGAAGGCATTATTATTAAAAAGCTGGGTATGAGATGGGGTGCCTGCTTGGCTCAGTCAGTTAAGCATCCAATTTCAGCTCAGGTCATGATCTCATGGCTTGGCCTAGGAGTTCAAGCCCTGCATGGGGCTCTGTGCTGACAGGTCAGTGCCTGGAGCCCACTTTCAGATTCTGTGTCTCCCTCTTTCTCTGCCCCTACTCATTCATGATCTCTCTCTCTCATGATCTCATGATCTCATGAGGGGATCTCATGACCCCCTCCCCCCTGCTCTCTCTCTCTCTCTCTCAGAAATAAATAAAAAACATTAACTTTTTTTAAAAAGTCAACACTGACATCTCAATTTAGATTTCAAAAATTCTTATCAATGAAATATTAGATATTACTTTGATAAAATAGATAGCTGGTAGTAAAGCTATGAAATGTCTCTGCATTTCTATTGAGGATAACATTATATAATCTTTCATATACAAGCTGGAAATTCAAATTGTGAAAAGTCCTATAGGACTAAATTTTTTCATACCCATGCAAAGCATGGCCCCAAATTGTTCTTTCCAATCCCCATTGCTAAACTCCAAAATTGTCTAACCAACACCTACTAACCTATAACCCCAGACTGGCTGCTCCACATCCTGTTCTGTGACTAACACATCCCCATTTTCCCTACACCTTCTGAAAATGTGAACAGTGTTCAATTCTAGGAACAACTTGAACTTTGAATAATTTTCATCAACCTTTAGTCTTCTTCCAGAACACATATCTGAGAGCTTTTCTTTGATATCCCAGTGTTTTAATAAAAGTTTTGAGACAATTGTTCTTTTTTCTTCTTCTTCTTCTTCTGCTGCTGCTTCTTCTTCTTCTTCTTCTTCTTTCTTCTTCTCCTCTCCTCCTTCTCCTTCTCCTTCTTCTAGAAACCTCATTGTTGGACACATTTTGACTTAATTTCAGTACTAGTCAAAAATAAGAAATATGGAATCTGTACTTTAACTCTGCATAACAGTCTTAAAGCAATAGAGTAATGATGTAGTAATTGCCTCTTTAAGACAATCGATTTAAATATTCTGTGAAGCACAGATTGAGTTGAAGAGAAAAAAAATCTCTTATATGAGTTTAAATATAAGTAAACAGAGATCTGACTTAGACTGGTGAAAGTGGAAATGGAAAGGATTGGATAACTCCCTAACGCAGCAGACTTATAAAAAGATAAGAAATTGAATTACTTCTACACCTCTGAGCCTTGGATAATTTATACAAGTAAGGAAGTTCAGAAAACTGGAGGGCTGTCTGCTCTTTTGGGTGGACAGAGTGGGATGTTGATAAGGAAGAACTGATGGAGGCAAGTTTTTTTTTTCAATGTTTTATTTATTTCTGAGAGAGAGAGACTATGTGAGCAGGGGAGGGTTAGAGAGAGAGGGAGACACAGAATCTGAAACAGGCCCCAGGCTCTGATCTGGATGTCAGCACAGAGCCGGACGTGGGGCTCAAACCCACGAACCGTGAGATCATGACCTGAGCCGAAGTCAAACGCTTAACTGACTGAGCCATCCAGGTGCCCCACAAGTTTTGTTTTAAACTTGAAAGTTATAAAATCATAGGGATTTCAGGTAAGTCATCAAGAATGAGGCTAATGAGGCTTAAGAGAAGAAATGATGACAGGAGGAAATTTGTGAGTTATCTGTATAAAAAGAATGTGGAGTCAATATATCTCTGAAGGGGTTGAGAGGGAAGAGAAAGGAGTGACGAAGGAAAGGATTAAAAGTGGGCAGAAATGAAGGAAAGAGAACGAGATTGGACTGTTGTCAGAAGCTTGAATAAAATCTACTGTGTTTTACCAAATCTAAGGTGCTATCAATTATATGGCTCAGCATGATTTTACACATTATAAAGATAAGGGAAAGATTCTAAGACCAATATGTACATCTTAGAATAAAAGAAATACAGTATATGTAGGATACAAAAGGGATATGAACCAAGAGTCAAGAATGGTTTTTAGTTATAAAGATATGATTAGACGTTTTGTAGAGAAGAATTTACAATGCTGAGTCCCATAAAGTGTGCATCTGTGTGTATTTGGAGAGTTGATAGCTGTAATAGCAGTAATTGAAAAATTATTTGAAGTGAAAGAAGTTGAAAATTTGCTGTAAAAGTTGCCCCAAATACTGGCTGTTGAAAGAACCATGCAGTTGGGGCATGTGGATGACTCAGTCAGTTAAGCCTATGACTCTTGGTTTCAGCTCAGGTCATGATCTTCCAGTTTGTGACTTTGAGCCTTGCCTCAGGCTCTGTACTGACCTTGCAGAGTCTGCTTGTGGATTTTTCCCTTCTCTCTCTCTCTCTCTCTCTCTCTCTCTCTCCTCTACCCTATTTGTGTTATCTCTCTTTAAAAATAAATAAACTTTTTTAAAATTTAAAAATGAAAGAAACATGCAAGAAAGTTGGGAGAAACTGCATTAACCTAAAGGGAAATAATATTAAATAATTGTGTTAGAATAAAGGTCTGAAAGTGGGACAGGATCTCTGCTAGCCCCTTCTACTGTTTCTCTAAGTCTGTCTGAAAGAAAGGATAGCCACCTTTGGAGAGAGTTGCAAAAAATTTGGTGTGATCAGGAGAAAGCTAAGCAGACTTATAAGAGGTTTCTGTTAGAATTAGTGAGAGAAAGGAGGGTCCAAGGAAAAGTGTAAATATGGAGGAAAGATGGTTCTCATGGAGAGGAAGAAGATTTACCTTCTCAGAAATGGCTTAAAACCTGGTATCACCACAAAACTTCTTCTGGGGATTATCTTTCCTAGTTGATGTTATTCGGAAAATATTTTGACAGATGATTCACTTTTGAGTATTAAGCACTGAACCTATAGTGTCACTCAACAGCAACAACAATCATAAAACATTAAAATTTTAAAGTACATTATTCACAGAGTACATTTATTGTTACTCGTTTCTCACAGTGCTAGATGTTGGGAAAGATACTATTTGGGGGAAAATTAGAAATAATCATCATTATATACACAAAACTATTATACCCTAATGTGTGGTGTTCTCATGATATGTGGAGACCAACGGGCACCAGTATAATTACCTACATCATGTTAGAAAACTTCAGTTTAGTAGAAAAAGGACAATAATGACATGACCATTAACCTCTTATGTTTATTTTCCTTGACATTTTACTGTCCCAGAGCAGGAAAATTTGTACTAGTGCTTAAGTAAATAATGTGCTCCTCACAAATTTGTTTATCTTCATGAAGGTTAACTCAGTGTCAAATGTAAGACAAACACTATTAGCATTAATGCACTGTATGGTAGTCCTACTGATAGAGTAATAGCTGCAAATTTTAATGATGCTTGCTGCCAAACATTGTTAAACACCGACTTATTGAAAGTTGCCTCATCAATTCCTGGGATCTATGGAGAAATTCTGGGTTTGATTTTGCCATATCAGCCAGTTCCTTATTTTCTAAAGATTTAAGATCTTTGGAATTAGAATAATTTGGCATAGGAGGTTAATCTTAATCATTTTAATAAAGTGTTTGACAGTGATACATTGGCAAATGTGTAACAACTAGATCTGAGGGAAAAATCAAATTCCTAATTCACAAGTTATTTTTTTCTGATTTCTGAGATACACATATGACCACCATGGCTGATTTCAAGCTAGCAATATTGTAATATGAACTGGTTTACAAAACTTAAAACTTTTACGATTGGCTAATGCGGCTCAGGTGTCAGCTGGAACTAGTATATCACTTCATGTTGATGTATTAAAACACTGTTTACTAGGGGCGCCTGGGTGGCTTAGTCGGTTAAGCGTCCGACTTTCGCTTGGGTCATGATCTCGCAGTTCGTGGGTTCGAGCCCCGCGTCGGGCTCTGTGCTGACTGCCAGCTCAGAGCCTGGAGCCTGTTTCAGTCTGTGACTCCCTCTCCCTCTGACCCTCCTCTGCTCACGCTCTCTCTCTCTCTCTCTCCTAGAAATAAAAAAAACCAAACAAACAAAAAAAACCACTATTTACTATAAAGGGTGAAAGATCTAGATAGCAGTCTTATCTTTACCTTCCACTAGTCTATCTGATCTGAAGAGCAGGATCTATATTATTTCCTTCTGCTACTTAGTATCTACTGTACTTTCTACTTACTGAAAGACACACACACGAAATATAGTAGGAAAATAGATAGCAAGGTAGCTACTATTACTATTATTTTATAGTTAGCACAAAAAATAGTTCAAAAGTTTTCAAGGTAAATAATTTGACTTCAGTATTAATAGAGCAATAGAATAATGATTATTTTTAAAATTTACTTCGTTTCAACATATTCACTTTAATACAATTATTTGCATGTTCAGGAAGTAAATAACTGGTTCATAGAATTTTTAATGTGAATGAACATACAGTGAAATTCTGTTCTTCCCTTTATGACATTAGTCTGTGGGTGAATTTTTTTTTTCCATAAGTCTACACCATGCCTTCTCAATGAATGTGAAGGATCTTACTCTTCTGTGTGTAAGACATAGGTGCATAAAACATATATCTCTGGCATTAAAATTTCATAGTGTGGATGATTAAGGGGGAAAAAGTCTCAAAATACTATAGGGATTTTGTTTTCAAGTTGAGAACACTGGTTTATATCAATGTTGTCTAATAGAACATTCTATGATGATGGGTATGGTCTATTCTATGATGTATATGACTGTAGTCATGAGATACATGTAGCTATTAAGCAGTTGAAACGTGCCTTGTGTGACGGGAGAACTGAATTTTAAATTAAATTTACCTTTAATTAAATTTAAATAACCACATGTACCTATTACAATATTGGACAGTTCAATATTCTAATGAAAAAAACCTGATTTGAAGTCACATGTGTCACTTATAAAACCTAAATGATTTAAGCAATTATCTAACAGTTGCTACTAACTAGATTTTTTTCTTTACATGACAATATTTAATATCAGTTGTTTCATGATTCTATATCATATTGATTTGTTTTCAGTTCTCAAAAGACAGTACGATCCTAACTAATCCCAAGAAATGAGTCACAAATTTGAGGGCTTATTCATTAGTCAGAAAGTCTCTTACATTTTCCTTTTCCTTTGGAAATTGAAAATATTCTGGATATGAACAAATCCAAGATGAGTTCTGCCCATCAGGCAGGCCCCACTTAGGGACCAACCCACTAATTCAAGTATGGAGAAGAGGCAATTCTCAAAGCCCATCTTATAATATTTACTTTCATAACATCCTCACTTAGAATTTTAAAACATTCTGAAATCAAAGACGGCAAATTAATTTTTTTTCTTTCAGTTTGTAATGATTTATCTTATAGCATATGTTCCAAGATGGGACAGAAATAATCTTTTTTAACCAATTCCAACCTACTAATATTTGTTAACATTCTACAATAATAACAATAAGCCTGACCATTTTTTCACCTTATTAATTGATCTTATAACAACAATATGTTTAGTAAATATTATGACAGGTTTATAGATAAGGTCTAGCAAAATTAAGGTCACATATCCAGTGAGTAGCAGAGATAAGATTCTGAGTCAAGCCTACATGATGCCAAATTTGTGCTCATAACCAAAGCTATGTAATGTTAGTCATTATGCAAGAAATAGTAAAATGTACTATTTGGAATGATCTTGACATGTGAGCATATGTCCATATGTGTATGTGAGTACAAAAAGAACTAGTCAAATGGTCTAAGATCCTAAAATATGGTAAATCAAATTATCTAAGGGGAAAATTATTTAAATTTTAAATTTATCATACTTAAATTTACCTTAAATTTTACTATAAATAACATTGCTTTAAATGGTATAATGTACTATAGCCACAGTGCCCAAAATTTAAAAGATAAGTTTTAAATTTACTTTAAATTTAAGTTACATATTGAAATTAAAATTTTTAAAAATCATTATATAACTGATTGGGTCTACAAAAGAAACATATGTGGGGTCACTAATTATTTAATGAATAATGAAATTTATGTATCCAATCTAACTTTTCAAAATGAAATAATGGGTTTTCATTGTATTTATAGTGAACTACTCAAGCAAAAATTAATTCAATATGATTGTGTTGGATCAATGCAGCAGAAATAAGGGCAGATCTAAAAAGCATAGCAAACTGTTTTTAATTACTAGATGTTAATCATCAAGAATAATGACAGAATTTTTCTTATGAATAGACTATATAATTGGTAAGATCAAGGAAGGAGGTAAAATTAATTCCAGTACCTTAAATTATATACATGTCATAGATTTTTCTGAACTCTTTCTTAATATTGAAGTTCTTCAAGTACAGATTACAATTTACCATGGAGCTGTAGCTCCTCCTAGTTGCTTAGGTTTTACATGTAAACGCAGAGGAATGTATTATACATGTAGAGTCACAATTAACCATGTCAAGTATGAAGGAAAGTTATCATAAGTGGGGTGTGAGGAAACAAATGTTTGACTGTCACTTCTCTTACCCCATACATATCCATAGAAAGTCTAGGGGAATGTGAAATATATATATATATATATAGTGTCTTTTGACACTATGTTCAGTCTTTAATTCGTTAAGTCTAGGGGAATGTGAAATATATCAATTCTGATAGCATTTACTTAACGAATTAAAGACTGAACATAGTGTCTTTTGATGTACATATCAAAAACAGTTTTATATGTATACACATACACAATCACACAGAGACAGACACAAAGAGAGAAACTCGCTACATAATAGCTGATATTTTTATATATTATTAATTCTTACAAAACATTCAAATTCATTTTTGAAAGGAAGATAATGACTAATGAAAGAAATTGCTACTATATCTGCAAGTCTGATGATGATAGGTGTAATATGTTATCTGCATTTAATCAGCACCTTTAAGCAAATGAATTTATAGAATTAACCACCACTTGAAAAGCTGTCCTCATAAGCTTCTGGACCTAGATATTCAGACATAAGAAATCAGTGCAAAAGCATTTGCCCATCAGGGTTAAGTTTGGCAGAAATTTCTCCTGTTTTCTTGTTCTAAGTCAGTTCTTAGTTTTTGTTTCCATCAATTTGTGATTGATTTTGATGAGAAATTAGATGAGGAATGGGAATATATTCTTATATATAGCATCAGCTTGCACCAGAATTTCTCTGGATGGGGATGATTTCAGAAGAGTTAAATTCATCATGCCTTTATGTTTTCTCCCCCTCTTCAATAACAGATAAAAGACAATGATGTGAGAGTCACAGAGGACCCTAAACTGACATTTCTCTGAAAAGACCATACAAAGGCATTTTCAGATTTATGTTCTCAAATAACATGTTAACTAAGTGTCTTTCCTCCCTGCAAAACAAATTTCACAATGTACCAGAAACATATAGAAAACCACTAACAGGTAAAACACCAGGGAGAATTCTTAAATTTGAAAGTTGTAGTGAAAAAGAACTCTGGGTTAAGCCTACTAGAGTTACTGATACATGTAAATACATCATAAAACAAAAATTGTATGGAGAAATTTAACTATTTCCTTATTTTGAAAGAAGTATAAGACAATGTAATACTTTAGAAAATGAAATGGGGTTTTAGATCAAAAGTTAAATAATCTGTGTATGGAGAGAATGAAAGAACAAATCTCCATTTAATTTCTATATGTCTTGAATCATAATTATATATATAAGTATAATATATATAATTATATCCACATTCACTTGGTTTAATGTGAATGTGAATGAAGTTTAAGATAATTCTATTTGTGTGACTGAACTGTCAATTCTATATTTGGATTCTTAGATCATTCATTTATTCATTCATTCAGAAATCATAAACTTTCTGCACTTGTGTTTGGTACAGAGATAAAAGACAAATCATGCAGAAGTGCCTCTGTGGCTAAGTCTGTTAAGTGTTAGACTCTTGATATTAGTTTGGGTCATGATTTCAAGGTCATAGGATCTAGCCTGTGCTGAGAATGGCCCCACTTGGGATTCTCTCTCCCTCTCTCTCTACTCTCTTTCTCTTTCAAATTAAATAAATAAGCTTAAAAAAGATAAATCATGCATATTAGTGAAAGAACTCGACAGCAGGAGAGGGGGCAAGATGGCGGAGAAGTAGGGAGCTCCGTACATTGCACTTTCCCCCATATCTCACACAGAGAAGGTCTGAAGCCATAGGAAACCTTATAGTATACAAGAGATTGAGAGAAAAAGGACGCAGAGTCCACTGAGAAAGCCTTATAACATGAGTGCGAATTGGGGAAGATAAAATCAGGCAGGGATCGGAGACTGGAGGGACAGGGGCGATCCCCATCTGCACGAAACTGCTCAAGACACGGTCCCTGTCACTGGGGAACAGCAAAACCTCCGCTCTGGGCACAGAAGGACCCAGTCTCCGGCTCTCCAGCTAACCCAAACAATCCCCGGGAAAACAATTGCATGCGTGCCAAATCCCTGTGCTCCAAAACCCGCGCCGCATCTCGTCCTGGAGGGGCTGCACGCCGACCATGCCTTCGTGCTTCTGGCTCGGCTGGATCCCTAGAGGGGAGGCGAAGGGCTTAAAACTGGGGGATTTGCCCGCGAGTTCATGTTTCGGGTGATGAGATACAGAGGGACCCGGTTTCCTCCTCTCCAGTGGATCTGAGGCACCCTCCAGGCGAACCCCTGTCCTTGCTCGCCAACCGGACCTGGAGGAGGAGACGGGAGCAGCAGCATTCTGGCTCAATCCCCAGGGCTAGGCAAGAGGCTTGGAATTGCCCTGAGGGAATCGCCTGCGAGGTTGTGTCTATGGCAATTTCAGTGGGGCACGCGGACTGGGATTTGGAAACGATGCCTGGCCTGGGATATATAGCGCGACCCACCTTGGTTGTGCCTTCGGCATGGGGAGTTTACACATACAAAAAAGTGGGGTGCAGCGCTTGGTTCAAGAAGGAAATGGAGCACCACCACTCTTCTCCCCACAACCGCCAAGACAGAATTCCCACCTGAAGCATTGGATCAAACCATGCCAATCACTGCTAGATAGCCGCCCTCCTCCTTTTTTTTTCCCTTTTTTCCAGAACACTGACCTGATTAATTCTGCACACTGGCCTTCTTAAAGAGTCACATTTAGTCCATTCTGTAGATATAATTCTACACCTACCTACCTTTTCATCTCTTTCTCTCAGGAGTAATTAGACTATATAGTTTCTCTGGATAACACCAGCGTCTTTCTCTCACCTCTTCAACCATATTCCACCCGTTAGCTCTTTAAAAAAAGCTTCTTATCCCTTCTACCTGTTCATTATATTTCCAATTTTGCTTCATCCCCACCCTGTCATCTCTCTCTTTCTCTATGCTCTTCAACTAGCACTTCATACACCTGGCTACTTAAGTGTAGCTGGGAAATCTGATTATATGCTTTAAACCATTCTTTGTCTATTGGATTTCTTCTTTTCTCCTTTTCTTTTCTTCTTTTTGACTTCTTTATGTATTTTTATTTTCTATTATTTGCCTTTCCTTCTCCGTCTTTTCTCTTTACTTTTTCGTTTTCCTCATGGTTTGCATGTTTCTTGGATTTCTCTGTGCGTTTGTGTGCCTGTTTTCCCCGTGTGTCTCTCTATCTGTTTTCTTCTCCAGGGCTACCTCAAGAAACAAGCCAAAGTACACATGGTGGAGAGTCCCGAGAAGGAAAATAAAATAACCAAGGTCTCAACAAGAGATACCAAGATATACCATTCAAAGAACTCTTTCTGAAAGGAAAGACCCTGGACAGTCAAAGAGCCTTCTTGGGTACAGCAGCGCTCACAGGTGCAAACAGCATAACAAGTCTTTAAAACTAACAAGAGATAGAAAGCTAACCAAAATAACAAAACGAAAGAGCTTTCCTCCAAAGAAATTCCAAGAAGAATTGACAACTAAAGAACTGCTCAAAACAGATATAAGCAGCATTACTGAACAAGATTTTAGAACAATAATCATAAAATTAATCGCTGGGCTTGAAAAAAGCATAGAGGACATCAAAGAAACTATGGCTACAAATAACATGGAGCATAAAAATAGGCATGATGAATTAAAAAATGCGAGTATTGAGATAACATAATAAACTGGAGGCGTCCAATGCACGAATTGAAGAGGCAGAAAGGAGAATAAGTGATTTAGAAGACACCATTATAGAAAAAGAAGCTGAGAAAAAAAAAGACAAACTGATACAGGAACATGAAAGAAGAGTTCGAGAGCTCAGTGATACAGTCAAACACAACAATATCCATATCATAGGAATCCCAGAAGAGGAAGAAAGAGGGAAAGGTGCTGAAGGAGTCCTGGAACAAATTATAGCAGAAAACTTCCCCAACCAAGAGAAGGAAGTAAATGTTGAAATACAAGAGACACAGAGAACTCCCCTCAGACGTAATTTGAATCGATCTTCTGCACGGCATATCATAGTAAAAATGGCAAAATATAAGGACAAAGAGAGAATTTTGAAAGCAGCTAGGGAGAAAAGGGCCCTAACATATAAAGGGAAACCTATCAGAGTGGTGACAGACCTATCTAGTGCAACTTGGCAGGTCAGAAAGGAATGGCAGGAGATCTTCAATGTGATGAACAGAAAAAAAAATATGCAGCCAAGATACCTCTATCCAGCAAGCCTATCATTCAGAATAGAAGGAGAGATAAAAGTCTTTGCAAATAAACAAAAATTGAAAGAATTTGTCACCACTAAGCCATCCCTACAAGATATCCTGAGGGGGCTGCTCTGAGGGAAGTGTTGCAAAGAACGAAGACACCAGAGACACCACCACAAGCATGAATCCCAAAAAGGACACAATGACTCTAAACCCACATATTTCAATAATAACACAGAATGTAAATGGGCTGAATGCTCCAATCAAAAGACATAGGGTAGCAGAATGGATAAAAAAACAAAATCCATCTATTTCCTGTCTACAAGAAACCGATTTTAGACTGGAAGATACCTTCAGATTAAAAGTAAGGAGATGGAGAAATATATATCATGCTACAGGAAATAAAAAGAAAGCTGGAGTAGCTATGCTTATATCAGACAAACAGGACTTTAAATTAAAGACAATAACAAGATGATAACAAGATGAAGAAAGGCATTATATTAATAATTACAGGGTCTATCCATCAGGAAGAACTAACAATCATAAATACACACCGAATATGGGAGCACCTAAATATTTAAAACAATTAATCACAAACAGAAACAAGCTTATAGATAAGAATGTGCTAATAGCAGGAGACTTTAATACTCTGCTTACAACAATGGATAGGTCAACCATACAGCAAATCACTAAAGAAACAATGGACTTGAAAGACACATTGGACCAGATGGACCTGACGGATATATTTAGAACTTTACATCCTGAAGCCAGGGAATTTACTTTCTTCTCAAGTGCGCATGGCACATTCTCCAAGATAGATCATATACTGGGACATAAAGCAGCCCTCAATAAATATAAAAGAATTGAGATCATACCATGCACACTGTCAGATCATAATGCTTTGAAACTTGAAATCAATTACAGGAAGAAATCTGGAAAACCTCCAAAAACATGGAGGTTAAAGAACACCCTACTAAAGAATGAATGGAGCAATCAGGCAATTAGAGAAGAAATTAAAAAATATAAGGAAACAAATGAAAATGAAAACACAACAATCCAAAATCTATGGGATGCGGCAAAGGCAGTCCGAAGAGGAAAGTATATTGCTCTCCAGGCCTATTTCAAGAGATTAGAAAAAGTGCAAGTCCAAAATCTAACAGCTCACCTAAAGGAGCTTGAGGCAGAGCAACAAGAACGCCCTAAACCCAGTAGAAGAAGAGAAATAGTAAAAATTAGAGCAGAAATAAACAACATAGAGACCAAAGAAACAATTGAACAGATCAATGAAACCAAGAGTTGGTTTTTTGAAAAAGTAAACAAAATTGACAAACCTCTAGCCAGGCTTATCAAAAAGAAAAGAGAGAGCACCCAAATAGACAAAATTATGAATGAAAATGGACTTATTACAACCAACCCCTCAGAAATACAAGCAATTATCAGGGAATACTATGAAAAATTATATGCCAACAAATTGGACAACTTAGAAGAAATGGACAAATTCCTAAACACACACTCACTACCAAAATTCACACGGGAAGAAATAGAAAACCTGAACAGACCCATAACGAGTGAAGAAATCGAATCAGTGATCAAAAATCTCCCAACAAATAAGAGCCCTGGACCTGATGGTTTCCCTGGGGAATTCTACCAGACATTTAAAACAGAATTAATCCCAATTCTTCTCAAGCTATTCCAAAAAATAGAAGTCGAAGGAAAACTCCCGGACTCATTTTATGAAGCCAGCATCACTCTGATTCCCAAGCCAGACAGAGATCCAACAAAAAAAGAGAACTATAGGCCAATATCCTTGATGAATACGGATGCAAAAATTCTCAACAAGATCCTTGCAAATCGAATCCAGCAGCATATCAAAAGAATCATCCACCAAGATCAAGTGGGATTCATTCCTGGGTTACAGGGCTGGTTCAACATTCGCAAATCAATCAATGTGATCCATCATATCAATAAAAGAAAAGATAAAAACCATATGATCCTGTCAATAGATGCAGAAAAAGCATTTGACAAAATACAGCATCCCTTCTTAATAAAGACTCTCGAGAAAGTTGGGATAGAAGGAACCTACTTAAACATCATCAAAGCCATCTATGAGAAGCCTTCAGCTAACATCATCCTCAACGGGGAAAAACTGAGAGCTTTCCCCCTGAGATCAGGAACACGACAGGGATGTCCACTCTCACCACTGTTGTTTAACATAGTGCTGGAAGTCCTAGCATCAGCCATCAGACAACAAAAGGAAATCAAAGGCATCAGAATTGGCAAAGAGGAAGTCAAACTTTCACTCTTCGCAGATGACATGATACTCTACATAGAAAACCCGACAGACTCCACCAGAAGCCTACTAGAACTGATCCAAGAATTCAGCCAAGTTGCAGGGTACAAAATCAACGTACAGAAATCGGTTGCATTTTTATACACCAATAATGAAGCAACAGAAAGAGAAATCAAGAAACTGATCCCATTCACAATTGCACAAAAAACCATAAAATACCTCGGAATAAACCTAACCAAGGATACAAGAGATCTGTATGATGAAAACTATAGAAAACTTATGAAGGAAATTGAAGAAGACACAAAGAAATGGAAAAACATTCCATGCTCATGGATAGGAAGAATAAATATAGTTAAGATGTCATTACTACCTAAAGCACTCTACACATTCAATGCAATTCCAATCAAAATTGCACCAGCATACTTCTCAAAACTAGAACAAACTATCCAAAAATTTGTATGGAACCACAAAAGACCCCGAATAGCCAAAGTAATACTGAAAAATAAAACCAAAACGGGAGGTATCACCATCCCAGACTTCAGCCTCTACTACAAAGCTGTCATCCTCAAGACAGTATGGTATTGGCACAAAAACAGACACATAGACCAATGGAACAGAATTGAGAACTCAGAAGTGGACCCAAAAGTATACAGCCAACTGATCTTTGACAAAGCAGGAAAGAATATCCAATGGAAAAAAGACAGCCTTTTTAACAGATGGTGTTGGGAGAACTGGACAGCAACATGCAGAAGAATGAAACTAGATCATTTTCTCACACCATGCACAAAAATCAACTCAAAATGGATAAAGGACCTGAACGTGAGACAGGAAACTATCAACACCCTAGAGGAGAAAGCAGGAAACAACCTCCTTGACCTCCACCGCAGCAACTTCTTACTTGACACATCCCCAAAAGCAAGGGAATCAAGAGCAAAAATAAACTGTTGGGACCTCATCAAGATTAAAAGCTTCTGCACAGCCAAGGAAACAACCCAGAAAATTAATAGGCAACCAACGGAATGGGAAAAGATAGTTGCAAATGACATATCAGATAAAGGGTTAATATCCAGAATCTATAAGGAACTCACCAAACTACACGCCCGAAAAACAAACAACCCAGTGAAGAAATGGGCAGAAGACATGAACAGACACTTCTCCAAAGAGGACATCCAGATGGCCAACAGACACATGAAACGATGCTCAGCATCCCTCCTCATCAGGGAAATACAAATCAAAACCACACTGAGATACCACCTCACGCCAGTCAGAGTGGCTAAAATGAGCAAATCAGAGAACTCTAGATGCTGGCGAGGATGTGGAGAAACGGGCACCCTCCTACACTGTTGGTGGGAATGTAAACTGGTACAGCCCCTCTGGAAAACAGTGTGGAGGTTCCTCAGGAAACTAACAATAGAACTCCCTTATGACCCAGCAATAGCACTGCTAGGAATTTACCCAAGGGATACAGAAATGCTGAGGCATAGGAGCACATGTACCCCAATGTTCATAGCAGCACTCTCCACAATAGCTAAAACATGGAAAGAGCCTAAGTGTCCATCAACAGATGAATGGATCAAGAAGATGTGGTTTATCTATACCATGGAATACTACATGGCAATGAGAAACAATGAAATCTGGCCATGTGTAGCAACATGGATGGACCTTGAGGGTGTTATACTGAGCGAAATAAGTCAGGCAGAGAAGGACAAATATTATATGTTTGCCCGTATAGGAGGATTAGGAGGAACTTAACTGAGGAACAAGGGGGAGAAGAAGGGCGGAAATGGTGGGGGAAAGGGAGAGAGGCAAACCATGAGAGACTCTTGAATGCTGACAAAAACTGAGGACTGATGGATGTGGGGGGGAGGAGGTATGGGCATGGAGGAGGACACTTGTGGGGATGAGCACTGAGTGTTATGTGGAAACGAATTTGACAATAAACTATTTGTAAAAAAAAATAAAAAAAGAAAAAGAAAAAAAAGAAAGACACATTGGACCAGATAGATCTGGTATATTTAGAATTCTACATCCTGAGGCCAGGGAATTCACTTTCTTCTCAAGTGCGCATAGCACATTCTCCAAGATAGATCATATACTGGGACATAAAGCAGCCCTCAATAAATATAAAAGAATTCAGATCATACCATGCATGCTGTCAGATCATAATGCTTTGAAACTTGAAATCAATTACAGGAAGAAATCTGGAAAACCTCCAAAAAAATGAAGGTTAAAGAACACCCTACTAAAGAATGAATGGGCCAATCAGGCAATTAGAGAAGAAATAAAAAAATATATGGAAACAAATGAAAATGAAAACACAACAATTCAAAATCTATGGGATGTGGCAAAGGCAGTCCTAAGAGGAAAGTATATTGCACTCCAGGCCTATTTCAAGAAATTAGAAAAGGCGAAAGTGCAAAATCTAACAGCTCACCTAAAGGAACTAGAGGCAGAGCAACAAGAACGCCCTAAACCCAGTAGAAGAAGAGAAATAGTAAAAATTAGAGCAGAAATAAACAACATAGAGACCAAAGAAACAATTGAACAGATCAATGAAACCAAGAGTTGGTTTTTTGAAAAAATAAACAAAATTAACAAGCCTCTAGCCAGACTTATCAAAAAGAAAAGAAAGAGCACCCAAATAGACAAAATTATGAATGAAAATGGACTTATTACAACCAACGCCTCAGAAATACAAGCAATTATCAGAGAATACTGTGAAAAATTTTATGCGAACAAATTGGAAAACTTAGAAGAAATGGACAGATTCGTATACACACACTCACTACCAAAATTCACACGGGAAGAGATAGAAAACCTGAACAGACCCATAACTAGTGAGGAAATCGAAGTTATCCAAAATCTCCCAACAAATAAGAGCCCTGGACCTGATGGCTTCCCTGGGGAATTCTACCAAACGTTTAAAATAGAATTAACACTATTCTTCTCAAGCTATTCCAAAAAACAGAAATCAAAGGAAAACTTCGACTCATTTTATGAACCCAGCATCACTCTGATTCCCAAGCCAGACAGAGATCCATCAAAAAAGGAGAACCTGAGGCCAATATCCTAGATGAATACGGATCCAAAAATCCTCAACAAAATACTTGCAAATCGAATCCAATAGCACATAAAAAGAATTATCCACCAAGATAAAGTAGGATTCATTCCTGGGTTACATGACTGGTTCAATATTCACAAATCAATCAATGTGATACATCACATCAACAAAAGAAAAGATAAAAACCATATGATCCTGTTTATAGATGCAGATAAAGTATTTGTCAAAATATAGCATCCCTTCTTAATAAAGACTCTAAAGAAAGTCGGGATAGAAGGATCTTACTTAAACATCATAAAAGCCACCTATGAGAAGCCCTCAGCTAACATCATCTTCAACTGGGAAAAACTGGAAGCTTTCCCCTTGTGATCAGGAACACGACAGGAATGTCCACTCTCACAACTGTTGTTAAACATCGTGCTGGAATCCCTAGCATCAGCCATCAGACAACAAAAGGAAATCAAAGGCATCAGAATTGGCAAAGAAGAAGTCAAACTTTTACTTTTTGCAGACGACATGATACTCTACATAGAAAACGCAACAGCCTCCACCAGAAGCTTACTAGAACTGATCCAAGAATTCAGCAAGTTGCAGGGCACAAAATCAACATACAGAAATCGGTTGCGTTTTTATACACCAACAATGAAGCAACAGAAAGTGATCAAGAAACTGATCCCATTCACAATTGCACAAAAAACCATAAAATACCTCGGAATAAACCTAACCAAGGATACAAGAGATCTGGATAATGAAAACTACAGAAAACTTATGAAGGAAATTGAAGAAGACACAAAGAAATGGAAAAACATTCCATGCTCATGGATTGGAAGAATAAATATAGTTAAAATGTCATTACTACCAAAAGCAATCTACACATTCAGTACAATCCAATCAAAATTGCACCAGCATACTTCTCAACACTAGAACAAACTATCCTAAAATTTGTATGGAACCACAAAAGATCCCGAATAGCCAAAGTAATACTGACGAATAAAACCAAAATGGGAGTTATCACCATCCCAGACTTTAGCTTCTACTACAAAGCTGTTCCTGAAGACAGTATGGTATTGGCACAAAAACATACACATAAACCAATGGAATAGAATTGAGAACTCAAAGCTGGACCCAAAAGTATACAGCCAAGTAATCTTTGACAAAACAGGAAGGAATATCCAATGGAAAAAAGACAGCCTCTTTAACAGGTGGTGTTGGGAGAACTGGACAGGAACATGCAGAAGAATGAAACTAGATCATTTTCTCACACCATACACAAAAATAAACTCAAAATGGATAAAGGACCTGAACGTGAGACAGGAAACCATCAACACCCTAGAGGAGAAAGCAGGAAACAACCTCCTTGACCTCCACCTCACCAACTTCTTACCTGACACATCCCCAAAAGCAAGGGAATCAAGAGCAAAAATAAACGATTGGGACCTCATCAAGATTAAAAGCTTCTGCACAGCAAAGGAAACAACCCACAAAACTAATAGGCAACCAACAGAATGGGAAAAGATATTTGCAAATGACATATCAGATAAAGGGTTGATATCCAGAATCTATAAGGAACTCACCAAACTCCACACCCAAAAAACAAACAACCCAGTGAAGAAATGGGCAGAAGATATGAACAGACACTTCTCCAAAGAGGACATCCAGATGGCCAACAGACACATGAAACGAGGCTCAGCATCCCTCCTCATCAGGGAAATACAAATCAAAACCACACTGAGATACCACCTCATGCCAGTCAGAGTGGCTAAAATGAACAAATCAGGAGACTCTAGATGCTGGCGAGGATGTGGAGAAACGGGCACCCTCCTACACTGTTGGTGGGAATGTAAACTGGTGCAGACCCTCTGGAAAACAGTGTGGAGATTCCTCAAAAAAATTAACAATAGAACTCCCCTATGACCCAGCAATAGCACTGCTAGGAATTTACCCAAGGGATATAGGAATGCTGAGGCTTAGGAGCACATGTGCCCCAATGTTCATAGCAGCACTCTCAACAGTAGCTAAAACCTGGAAAGAGCCTAAATGTCCATCAATGGATGAATGGATCAAGGAAATGTGGTTTATCTATACAATGGAATACTATATGGCAATGAGAAACAGTGAAATCTGGCCATGTGTAGCAACATGAATGGACCTTGAAGGTGTTATGCTGAGCGAAATGATTCAGGCAGAGAAGGACAAATACCATATGTTTGCAAGTATAGGAGAATTAGGCTGAACTTAATGGAAGACCGCGGGGGAGAAGAAGGGGGGAAATAGCGGGGGAGGGGGAGAGAGGCAAACCATGAGAGACACTTGAATGATGCGAAAAAAGTGAGGACTGATGGGTGTGGAGGGGGGAGGGGAGAGATGGGCATGGAGGAGGGCACTTGTGGTGATGAGCACTGGGTGTTACATGGAAACCAACCTGACAAACTATTTGTAAAATAATGGAAGGAAGGAAGGAAGGGAGGGAGGGAGGGAGGGAGGAAGGAAGAAAAGAAATAACTAGACAGCAAAAAATAAAGGGGTAGTAGAGAAGAGAGGGAGTAAAAAAGTTAAATGGAGTCTATCAGATTCAGGACCAAATAGAATAAATCCTAAACAAGCATGAATATCTTTAAACTGCCCTCTTTAAATGACAAAGTCTGCCAGAGCGGATGCAAAACAATTCCCAAATGATGCTTCATTTAAAAAACACATACAAAACTAAATTACAGAGGAATACTAAAAATAAAAGACTAAGCAACAATACATCAATAAATTTGAACTAAAGCAAGCACAAGTGGAAATATTTCCATCAGAAATCAGAGTGGTCCTTTGAAAGCAAGGATGTGAAAATATTTGTTCTAGTTTTTAATGAAACAATCTAATCCAAATATATAATTGTTCTCGTTAAAAATGTACAATACAAGGTAGAAATGGGAAAATTACAAAAAACTCAAAAGCAAAGATTACAAAATGCATAGTAACAGTTGTCCAGTGCTATGGCATTATTTGGATAACATATTAGAGGTAGTTTTATAATTAGTTTTATGCATAGTACATAGTATCTGGTCACCTGAATTTTTAATTAACAATAGCATGTTCTTAAAAATCCCTCATAACGCTTATTTATTTTTCATAGCATGGCTTTTAATAGCAGCCTAAAATTTCATCATAAGGAATTAGTATAATTAATTTCAAACTTAGACATCTATGTATATTCTAATTTTAACTTTCATCAAAAATACTGAAATAATCATCTTTCTAAGTATATTTGAAGCATTTATGAGCATGTCCTTTGGACAAATTTCTAAAGTGGAATTTTGTGGAAAATGCATTTGAGCATGTTTGTGTTTTGCCACAGGTGAAGAAAGTGCTTAGAGCATTTGGATAACTTGCTTATTAAAGCATGTTGTTTTCTGCATTTTGATAAGTTGTTATACTTTGAAGACCAACCAGGAATGTAAAAGAGTGTTTGTTTTACTGCATCTTCACCATTACTGAGTACTGCTATTTTTAAAAAATAGCCACTCCCAGGACTCAGTTGGTTAAGCACCCTACTTTGGCTCATGTCATGATTCTGCAGCTTGTGAGTTTGAGCCCCATGTTGGGCTCTGTACTGACCGCTCAAAGCCTGGAGCCTGCTTCAGATTCTGTGTCTCCCTCTCACTCTGCCCGTCCACCACCCACACTCTGTCTCTCTGTCTCTCAAAAATTAATAAACTTAAAATATTATTTTAAAAATAGCCACTTTTGGTGAAAAATTATGCCTCATGGTTTGAAGATGCATGTCACTGCCTGCAAGTGACAACCTATGAGGTTAAATATTCATTTGACATAATTTCTCATAGAAGAAATATTCCCCTGTATAAATTATCAAGAGAAACAATAACTCAAGAGGAATCTATGTATGTATGTATACATCAAGATCTTCATTAGTTATTTACATTAGCAAAATGTTGAAACAAAGTAACCATTATTATAAAAGTGGTTAAATAGATTACAATGTATATTATTCATGGAGTATTTTACAGCCTCTAAAATAATATGATTGAAGACCATGTAGCATAATGGACAAAAAAAATCACAACATGCTATCATTGTGTCAATAATCATGTTTTTTGCAGTATGGAAGTGCTAATATAGGGAAGCATTTGGACAAAATTAAAATGTGTAAAGGGAATATGAAAACTATTAAGATTATGAAATTATAGAAATTATTTTTATTTTTGTTTAGTTTCCAGCATTGCTTTAAAGTTTTGTTTGTTTGTTTGTTTGTTTATTGAGGGAGAGAGAGAGAATCCCAAGCAGGTTCCCTGCTGTCAGCACAGAGCCTCACAACCCAGTCCAGGTTTTGATCTCTAAATCCATTAGACCATGACCTGAGTTGAAATCAAGAGTCAGACACTCAACCAACTGAGCCACCCATGTGCCCCTAATTTCCACTATTTCCTAAAATGAAATATGGTTTTATGAAGAAATAAAGAAAGAAGAGGAACTTGATGATGAGATAAAATGAAATAGTGATGCCTTTTTTCTGTCACTTAATTCTGTTGTCATTAACATCATCACAGTTCCAGTCTTACTGATTGACAACTGTACTGATAAAACTGCCACCCTACTCCATCCCTTGTCTCTACCTGTGACACATAGTTTTAAATGGTTGTTCTTACTGTACCAGAATAAAGTTGAAAACTCCCTAATACATTTTTCACAGAATTATTTGAATGTTTAATTAGGCTCTCATATTTGATTTCCTTTGTTTGAATCCCAGCTCTACCAGTCAATAACAGCCTGATTTCTGAGAGGTTTCATATCATCCTTGTGGCTAAGTTTTATCCGTAAAATTAACATACAAATGGTACCTAAGCCTGTTGCTGTGCTACTACCACAGTGCTTGCCTGGCACATAAGACTCAATGAGTTTTTTTTAAATTAATCTCAGTAGGGTTTATTTACTTATCTCTTTTTATTTATTGTTTAATTTACATCCAAGTTAGCGTATGGTGCGAAAATTATTTCAGGAGCAGAGCAGATTCCTTAATGGCCTTTATGCATTTAGACCATTTCCCTTCCTATAACCCCTCCAGACACCCTCTGTTTGTTTTCTGTATTTAAGAGACTTTTAAGCTTTGTCCCTCTCCCTGTTTTTACATTGTTTTTGCTTCCCTTCTCTTATGTTCATCTGTTTTGTAACTTAAATTCTTCATATGAGTGCAGTCATATGATATTTGTCTTTCTCTGACTAAATTTACGTTGTGTAGTACTCTCCAGTTCTATCCATGTAGTTGCAAATGGCAAGATTTCATTTCTTTTTGATTGCCGAGTAATACTCCATATATATATCAATCTATATCTATATCTATATCTATATCTATATCTATATATACACACACACATACTCACATACACACGTACACACCACATCTTCGTTATCCATTCATCTGTTGATGGACATTTGGGCTCTTTCCACACTTTGGCTATTGTCTATAGTGCTGCTATAAACATTGAGCACATGTACCCCTTCAAAACAGCACACATGTATCTCTTGGCTAAACACCTAGTAGTGCAACTGCTGGGTCATAGGGTAGTTCTTCTTTTAATTTTTTGAAGAACCTCCATTTCAGAGGGGCTGCTCCAGTTTGCATTCCCACCAGCAGTGCAAAAGAGATCCTTTCTCTGCATCCTCACCAACATCTGTTGTTGCCTGAGTTGTTAATGTTAGCCATTCTGACAGGTGCGAGGTGGTATCTCAGTGTGGTTTTGATTTGTATTTCCCTGATGATGAGTGAAGTTGAGCATTTTTTCATGTGTCTGTTCACCATCTGGGTGTCGTCTTTGGAGAAGTGTCTATTCATATCTTTTGCCCATTTATTCTCTGGATTATTTGTTTTTTGGGTGTTGAGTTTGATAAATTCTTTATAGATTTTGGTATTAACCCTTTATCTGATATGTCATTTGCAAATATCTTCTCCCATTCCATATGTTGCCTTTTAGCTCTGCTGATTGTTTCCTTTGCTGTGCAGAAGCTTTTTATTTTTATGAGGTCCAAACGTTCATTTTGTTTTGTTTCTCTTGCCTCTAAAGTGCTGAGTAAGTAGTTGCTGCAGCTGAGGTCAGAGAGATTTTTGCCTGCTTTCTCCTCTACGATTTTGATTTCCTGTTTTACATTTATGTCTTTCATCCATTTTGAGTTTATTTTTGTGTATGGTGTAAGAAAGTGGTCCAGGTTCATTTTTATGCACATCACTCTCCAGTTTTCCCAGCACTATTTGCTGAACATTATTTGTGTTTATTCCACTGGATATTTTTCCTGCTTTGTCAAAGATTAGTTGGCCATACATTTGGGGGTCCATTTCTGGGTTCTTTATTCTGTTCAGTTGATCTGTGTATCTGTTTTTGTGCCAATAGCATACTGTCTTCATGATTACAGCTGTGGAATACATCTTGAAATCTGAGAGTGTGATGCCTCCAGGTTTGTTTTTCTTTTTCGACATTGCTTTGGCTATTCAAGGTATTTTGTGGTTCCATACACATTTTAGGATTGTTTGTTCTAGCTATGAGAAGAATGCTGGTGTTATTTTGGTAGGTATTGCATTGAATATTTAGATTGCTTTGTGTAGTATTGACATTTTAACAATATTTGTTTTTCCTATCCAGGAGCATAGGATATTTTTCCATTCTTTTTGTGTCTTCTTTGAATTCTTTCATAAGCCTTCTATAGTTTTCAGTGTTCAGAGATTTTTCACCTCTTTGGCTATTCCTAGATTTATTTATTCCTAGATATTTTTATGGTTTTTGATGCAATTGTAAATGGGATCAATTCCTTGATTTCTCTTTCTGTTGCTTCGTTATTGGTGTATAGGAATGCAACCAATTTCTGTGCATTGATTTTATATCCTGTGACTTTGTTGAATTCCTGGATCAGTTCTAGCAGTTTTTGGTGGAATCTTTTGGGTTTTCCATATAGCGTATCATCATATCATCTGTAGATAGTGAAAGTTTGACTTCCTCCTGGCTGATTTGTAAGTCTCTTATTCCTTTGTGTTGTCTGATTGCTGAGGCTAAGACTTCCAATATTATGTTGAATAACAGTGGTAAGAGTGGAAATCCCTGTGGTGTTTCTGATTCTAGAGGGGAGGCTCTCAGTTTTACCCCATTGAGGGTGATATTAGCAGTGGGTCTTTCATATATGGCTTTAATGATCTTCAGGCATTATCCTTTTATCCCTACTTTCTTGAAGGTTTTTATCAAGATAGGAAGATGTATTTTGTCAAATGCTTTCTCTGCATCTATTGAAAGGATCATGTGGCTCTTGTTCTTTCTTTTATTGATGTGATGTATCACATTGATTGTTTTGCAGATACTGAACTAGCCCTGCCTCCCAGGTATAAATCCCATTTGGTTGTGGTGAATAATTATTTTAATGCATTGTTGAATATGGTTGGATAGCATCTTGTTGAGAATTTTTACATCCGTGTTCATTAGGGAAATTGGTCTTTAGTTCTCTTTTTTAGTGGGGTCTTTGACTGGTTTTGAAATCAAGGTAATATTGGCTTCATAGAAAGAGTTTGGAAGTTTTTCTTCCATTTCTATTTTTTGAAAGAGCTTCAAGAGAATAGGTGTTAACTTTTCTGCCAAAATAATACCAAATGTTTGGTAGAATTCTCCTGAAAAGCCATATGGTCCTGGACTGTTGTTTTCTGGGAGATTTTTTATTGCTAATTTAATTTCTTTACTGGTTACTGGTCTGTTGCAATTTTCTATTTCTTGCTATTTTACTTTGGTAGTTTAAATGATTCTAGGAATTTGTCTATTTCTTCCAGATTGCCCATTTTATTGGCATATAATTGCTCATAATATTCTCTTACTATTGTTTATATTTCTGCAGTGTTGGTTGTACTCTCTCCTCTTTCACTCTTGATTTTATTTATTTGGGTTCTTTCCTTTTTCTTTTTGATCAAACTGGCTCAGGGTTTATCAATTTTGTTAATTCTTTCAAGGAACCTACTTCTGGTTTCCTTGATCTGTTCTACTGTTGTTGTGTTGTTTTGTTTTGTATTTTGTTATTGTTTGTTTTGTTTTAAGAATTTTTTTAACATTTATTCATTTTTTGATAGAGAAAGAGAGACAGAGCGTGAATGAGGGAGGGACAGAGAGAGAGGGAGTTACAGAATCCGAAGCAGGCTCTAGGCTCTGAGTTGTCAGCACAGAGCCTAACGTAGGGCTTGAACTCATGGACCATGAGATCATGACCTGAGCTGACATTGGACATTTAGCTGACTGAGCCACCCAGGTGCCCACATTTTCTTTGTTTGTTTGTTTGTTTTGTTTTGTTTTGGTTTCAACAGCGTTGATTTCTGTTTTAATCTTTATTATTTCTTATCTACTGCTGGTTTTGGGTTTTATTTTCTGTTCTTTTTCCAGCTCTTGGAAAAAAGGTGTAAGGTTAAGGTTACATTGTGTATCTGAGACCTTTCTTTCTTCTTTAGGTACCCCGAATTGCCATATACTTCCCTCTTACAACTGCCTTTGCTGTATCCCAGAAGTTTTGAGCTGTGGTGTTATCATTTTCATTGACTTCGATGTACTTTTTAATTTTCTGTTTAATTTTTATTTAGCTCATTCATTCTTTAGTAAGATGTTCTTTAGTCTCCAAGTACTTGATATCTTTCCACATTTTTTCTTGTAGTTGATTTCAAATTTCAAAGTGTTGTGGTCTGAAAATATGCATGGTATAATCTCAGTTTTTGTATTTGCTGAGGGCTGATTTGTGTCCCAGTATGTGATCTATTCTGGAGAATGTTCCATGTGCACTGTAGAAGAATGTGTATTCCTTTGCTTTAGGATGAAATATTCTGAATATATCTGTTAAGTCCATCTTGTCCAGGATGTCATTCAAAGCCCTTGTCCCCTTGTTGATATTCTGTTTAGATTATCTGTCCATTGGTGTAAGTGGTGTGTTGAAGTCTCCTACTATCATGGTATTATTATCAATGAGTTTCTTTATGTTTGTGAATAATTGATTTATATTTATATAAATGTTTACAATTGTTAAGTCTTCTTGGTGGATAGACCCTTAATTATGATATAATGCACTTCTTCATCTCTTGTCACAGTCTTTATTTTAAAATATAGATTGATATAAGTATGGCTATCCTGGTTTTCTTTTGCCCACCATTGGCATAATAGATGTTCTCAGTCTCCTTATTTTCAATCTGAAGGTGCCTTTAGGTCAAAAGTGGGTCTCTTGTAAACAGCATATAGATGGATCTTATTTTCTAAATCATTATATTACCCTGTGTCTTTTGATTGGAGAATTTAGTCCATTGACTTTTACAGTGAGTACTGAAAGATACGAATTTATTGCCATTATGTTACGTGTAGAGTTGGAGTTTCTAGTAGTGTTCTCTGGTCCTTTCTAGTCTTTGTTGCTTTTGGTCTTTTGGGTTTTTTATTCATCATTTCTCCCCTCAGAGAGTCCCCCTTAAAATTTCTTGCAGAGTTGGTTTTGTGGTCATGAAATTCTTTAATTTTTGTTTTTCTGGGAAACTTTTTACCTCTCCTCCTATTTGACAGCCTTGCTGGATGAAGAATTCTTGGCTGCATATGTTTCTGATTCAGCACATTGAATATATCCTGCCACTCCTTTCTGGCCTGTCAAGTTTCTGTGGACAGGTCTTCTGCAAACCTGACCTGTCTTCCCTTGTAGGTTAAGGACTTTTTCCCTTGCTGCTTTCATGATTCTTGCCTTGCCTGAGTATATTGTGAATTTTACTATTACATGCCTTGTTCATGGTCGGTTTTTGTTGAATCTAATGGGGGTCCTCCATGCTTCCGGGTTTTGATGTCTGTTTCTTTCCCCAGGTTAGGAAAGTTTTCTGCTATGATTTGCTCACACAAATTTTCTACCTCTTTTTCACTCTCTTCATCTTCTGAGGCCCCTATGCTTTTGATGTTATTCCTTTTTAATGAGTCACTGAGTTCTCTAATTTTTATTTTGTGTTCTTTTTCCTTAGTCTCCCTCTTTTTTCCTGTTTCATTATTTGCCATAAGTTTGTCTTCTATATCACTGATTTGCTGCTCTTCCTCATCTATCCTTGCTCCAATGGCATCCATTCGAGACTGCATCTCAGTTATAGCATTTATTTATTTATTTATTTTTTTTTTTTTTTTAATGTTTTATTTATTTTTAGGAGAGAGAGAGAGAGACAGCGTGAGCAGGGGAGGGTCAGAGAGAGAGGGAGTCACAGGCTGAAACAGGCTCCAGGCTCTGAGCTGGCAGTCAGCACAGAGCCCGACGCGGGGCTCGAACCCACGAACTGCGAGATCATGACCTAAGCGAAAGTCGGCCGCTTAACCGACTAAGCCACCCAGGCGCCCCCTCAGTTATAGCATTTAAAAAAATTTCATCCTGACTATCTTTTACTTCTTTTATCTCCACAGAAAGAGATTCTAATCTCTTTTCAACCCCAGCTCATATCTTATTATCGTGATTCTAAATTCTGGTTCAGACATCTCACCTGTACCTATGTTGATTAAGTCATTGGCTTTCATTTCTTCCTGTTCTTTCTTTTGGAGTGAATTCTTCATTTCATCATTTTGGAGGAAAAAAGGAAATAATAAAGTAAAAAAATAATATTAAAAAAGTTAAAAACAACACAAAGAATCAAATAAAGGATTTTAGATCCTAGGTGTGTTTTGGTCTGGTTGTTGAAAGAAACTTGACAGATTAGAGAGAAGGGGGAAAGGTAGGAAAAAAAATAAGAAAGAAAAGGGAAAAAAAGAAAACAATTGAAAATTTGAAAAAAAATGAATACAATAAAATAGAATAAAATGAAATAATGAAAGTAAAATAGAATTTTAAACATTTAAAAAACAGCAAAAATATTGTAGAAAAAAGTTAAAGAAAAATATTTTTAATAAAATTGGAAAATAAATTTTCCCAATCTATATTCAAGAATAAGAAAAGAAAAAGAAAAAAATTGAATAAACAGACCAATGAACAGAATGAATTACAAATGAAATTACATCTGGTCTTCTTCTTCTTCTTCTTCTTCTTCTTCTTCTTCTTTTCGCTTTTTAAAAAAAATTTTTAAATGTTTTATTTATTTCTGAGAGAGAAAATGAAAAAGAGAGAGAGAGAGCGTGAGCAGGGGAGGGTCAGAGGAAGAGGGAGACTCAGAATCTGAAGCAGGCACCAGGCTCTGAGCTAACTGTCAGCACAGAGGCCAATGAGAGGCTTGAACCCATGAACCATGAGATCATGACCTAAGCTGAAGTCGGACGCTTAACTGACTGAGCCACCCAGGGGCCCCACATTTGGTTTTCTTTAGAAGCCTGGCCATGAAGCACTTTATAGTCCATAAACAAAGCAGGCAGAGACTTGTGTTTATCAGGAGTGATGTTGTCCCAGTTGGGCGGGGTTTAGTTTAACAGCTTCATTCTCCACCAGACGGTGCAGCTCAGCTTACTGGGGTGGATTGCTGTGGCGCCTGTAGGCATGTATGTGCATGAGGGTGAAAATGGCCTCATCCAGCTACCCAGTCTCTAATATCAGAACTCTGTACTCTCCATGACTGGCAATCAAGCCCCAGTCCTTTGTCTTTGGCTTCTGTCCACTCCCCAATTCTCCAAAATTCGTGACCTGGCTGTCAGTGCCAGGCAGCACCTCCCTCCTGAGTTTTATCTCAAATGAGGTTGTTTCCAGACCCCTCACTTCTGAGAGACTCTGGCTTTGACCCGCTCAGGCCTTCTGGGAGAGGGTCAAGCTAAGCAATGGCTGGTTGCCAGCCCACCCCCAGGAACTTTTGTGAGACTGTGGTTGGGTATCAGTCTGCCCCAGTAAAAGTTGGCACAATCTTGTAGCAGTAGCATTTCAGGGTTTATGGGAAATCACAACACACATCTGGTGCCACCCTTTGCACTGTATGTCCTTATTCCAGCACCTGCAAGTGTGGTTGTTCTCTAGGGTCTGCTGGGATCTTTGTCTGTGGGGTGGTTGCACAGCCTTTACCAAATGTTTTCAAAGCAGGGGAACTGCCTTTCCCCACGTGGCCTGGGGACCCCTCGGACCTCACTCTCTGCTCCTGGGGATTCACCTTTCACACCAGAGCACCACCAGGTATCAAACTGTTGAGTTTCAGACTTTGTGCCTCCCCTGTTAATAGAGTTTTAATGGAATTTATTTTTATTTATTTTTTAAATTTTTTAATGTTTATTTATTTTTGAGAGAGAGAGAGAGAGCATGAGCAGGAGAGGGTCAGAGAGAGAGGGAGACACAGAATCCGAGGACAGGCTCCAGGCTCTGAGCTAGCTGTCAGCACAGAGCCCAATGTGGGGTTCGAACCCACGAACTGTGAGATCATGACCCGAGCCAAAGTTGGCCACTCAACCAACTGAGCCACCCAGGCACCCCGAGTTTTAATGGAATTTAAACTGTATCCTTTCTACCTTCTGCCTTTTTTGTTCAGTCCCTGCAGCTGTTTCCACTTTTCCACTTCTCTCCAGATGCTTTTTTTGTGGGGGGGTAGAGGTGCTTTTCCAGTACTCTCCCTCTATCTCTGTCCTCTTTCCGCAGGCAAAAACTTCTCCCTGTCCTCCATGGCTTCTCCCTGCCCCTGTCCACCTCTCTGCACTATATACCTGCTGAGTTCTTTGTTTTAGTTTTTGCAAATTGTTGTTTTAGTCCTCAAATCAGTTTTCTAGGTGCACAAGATAAAATGGTTTAGTGTTGATCTGGCTGCATTTTAGGGACAAGAGACGTAAAAAACAAAACAAAACAAAACAAAACACCAAACTTCCATGCAATTCTTCTATCTTAGCCCCTCCTCCAAGACTCAATGAGTTTCTTAATAAAATGATTTTTATGACCTTGATACCCATAGGACTGTAAATCCTCCCCCAAATTACTTTTTAATTCTCAGCCGCATTATGCTCGTTAATGATGATATTATCCTATAACATGTTGAGGAACATTTTATGCCACACATATATTACACAAATTTTCTCATATTAGTGCCACATCCCAACTTCCACAACTGACCATCTGGATTGCCTTACCCATCAATTATACACACGTTTCCACTTCTCTAATATCTTAATTAATTTCAAAATAGCAGTCAGGAAAGTACCTTTCCAGTAGTGTGATAAAGCCTGCTTGCACTGGCTTATGAATGCTGAATATTAAATTTTTATGAACTTAGTAAGCTGGTTGACATAATTTTGCTACATTGAAATTTTAAAAGATGGGATGATTTACACAAAGGGAATTAGATAATGTTATAAATAAGACCTTTGCCCCTCATAGAGTTTTCTTCTAAGAGCAAGTTGTTAAACATTTACCAGAACACTACTGTATCTTTACACCTTTAAACTGATTCCTACATAACATGCATTGGACCACTCATTTTAAATCAGAAGGCATCACTTCGAATCTTGCTTTTATGGCTATTTGATCTAGGACAAAGTCACTCAACAGTACAGCTCTCACTGTTCCTTCTCTATTACCTATGGATAACGTCAACTTGACAGGTTTGTTAAAGAATAAATCAAATGGACACATGCAATGTATTTGTAAATCATAAACTACCATAAAAAACACAAAGTATTATAATTATCACCTGACATTTCAACTGGCTTCTAAAATTAAATATTTAGAGATATATTATGTAGTCTGTAGAAACTATACTATGTTTTACCAAACTATGAATTGAGAGGTAGCTCATAATCCATTGTTTAAACGATTTGTATATGTAAAATGTTATTCTGTTGTTTTAAGGATTAAAACAAGCACATCAGTCAAAACACTTTTAATTTTAGAAAATAAAATCTGAAAGCAGTGGGTTCACTAGATATATTTCATCATGGATTTCTAGCTTTATGATGAAACTGACTTAGTTTTAAACTGTACTTCCCACTTAAGTAAACTGAGGAATTAGGCATATAGATAATAGTAGAAGTAATATTAATTAGAAAAATTTTCATTTTTTTCTATGCAGCTCTGCATTAAGAATAATAGCAAGGTCAGATGAGTTCACTGTGAAGCTAAATGATTTGAACTTTAGGGACCTTCACTTAGAAGTGGTTCTTCTAAGTTATTGTGCCTGATTTTGTATTTATGATTTTGCATTTTTATTATTATTGTCATTATAGCATTTTTATTATTAAAGAAGAACCCCCAAATTTTATTAGCTGAAGGAGATTCTTGGTTTTAATCAGGAACATTTATTTTCTACTCTATCTTGGTTCACAGCTTGAGCTGAGGGACTGGTTGGTCTGCTTTGTTTTCCCGAAGGGTTTCTCTTTGATATGTTAGATTGCTTCACAGAACCTGAATCAGTCTTGATGTCAGAATGTCTCTGTGCATAACCTGGAGGGTATGAGGTAAACAAAATCTTTAAATTTCATTAAGACCATGGATTTAGGGCCCATTCAAATGAAGAATAAAAACTTTGAGCTTTTCATTGATTTCCTTGGTGGAGTTCCTGGTGGAGTTGTCAGAAATAAGAGGAACGCACATTGCAAAATGTCACACATTTCGTTCAAAGCCTCAGGATTCTGCAAAGTGCTTCAATTTGTCAGCTGCCAGTCACATAATTGTAGGTCTTTTAATCTTACTTTTATTTTGAATTATTAAGGAAAGATGTCAACTGCTCAAGATATATTTCCTCTCTATAGAAATATAATTTGACCTACTAAAGGCATTAAAAGATGGTTCTTTACCGATTGCTACCAAATACAAAAAAGTACAATTTAGTAAGATTCAACCAAATTTAACTAAGTGCCATTTTACTTATATGAGATACTTTTCAAAATGTACTTATGATATTTATCTTCAGAGGTTATAATAAAATTGCATAATGATCAGTTTGATATAAGCACACAGCACATCCTAATATTTCTGCACCGTATGTCATCCCTTACTTATCATAGGTGAAGTCTAGATAGCCACATTAGGTGGCTAATTACATGGACTTTTCTTTCTTGTTTTAAATTTTTATTTATTTTTGAAAGAGAGGGAGATAGAGTGTGATCAGGGGGAAGAACAGAGAGAGAGGGAGACACAGAATCTGAAGCAGGCTCTAGGCTCTGAGGTGTCAGCACAGAGCCTTGTGTGGAGCTTGAACTCACAAACTGCAAGTTCATGACCTGAGCTGAAGTTGGACGCTTAACCGACTGAGCCACTCAGGCCCCTGTATATGGACTTTTCAATATTTTGATACTAGTTATGTGTCAGTATATCCCATTGAGTATCAGCCGTGTTTATCTAAAATGAAATTGTCACACATTCAAATTTTAACCATATCAAAATATTCTTTCTTAGTTATTTTGTTCTTATTTTCATTAAATATAAACACAAGTAGCTTAAATACAATTCTTTTTACAAAATCACTTTCTTTTCCAAACTTCATTTTTATGGCTCTTATAATTTTCAGTCTTGTCTACCAAGGTATTTTCTTTGTTATGTAAAGATTTTGATATGCATGTAAGATGAAATAAGAATTTGATGTTGAAGTAGAATGACTAAGGTGTGTAGAATCAGAAACAAAAAGTTGTGTGCATTTATATCTATATAATAAACCATAAAATTAATCCTAATGATCTCAATTCGTAGACTTATGAGTTGGAAGCTGGAGTGCAGCAGTCTTGACTGCTGATACTCAACAACATACACTAACTGCATGTAGGTATTCTGGGCACTCATTCAGGCTAGCCTCCAATAATCATTCTTAAAGTGTGTGCTCCAAGGTATATATGTGTGAATTTCATGAGTTCTGACAATATTTTAACATGTTCATTTCAGTCAACACCTGAGATAATAAGAGATTATCTATACATTAGAACAGGACTCTTACTCATCTCTCTTACTCTGTTATGAATATTAACACTTTCTCTTGTCTGATATCTTCCAATTTTAATCTGTCCTCATATGCCTATTTGCACTTTCATATGCACTGCATACCTTCACCTTGAACAACTTCTCACTTTTCCAAAGCTCTTAACATAGTTGCCTAATTAAATACATGGCTCATTTCACATGCTTCTTGACTTCTTCATTTGGTATGATCTAAAAACAATAAGGGAGCAACATATATGAATTGAAATATTGTTTTTGCTTGTCTTAGCAATTCTGTGAAGGGTACTTTGAATCTCCTCTTTAAAAGTTCCTTCTAATGACATAGTAATTGTTTTTATGACTTTTCCAATGAACTATGAAGTACTGTAATGTCAGGCCATATTCCTGTGGTAATGAAATCTAAGAGAGAGAGCTTTCATTTAATCCTGGCCTGATATTGAAGAGTTGCCTCCATTCTTTTCATAAAAAATGTACAAAAAATGAGAGATAAGATTAAATGAGCATCACTATCATCATTTTTATCATCAAATATTTATTGATACTTGTCCTACGTCCATAACTCTAAGGACTACTATGATGAATGTTAAAAGCGCTTCCCCAATCTTGGGCTTCCCCAAGCCCTTTTCAATCTTATAGACATAAAAAGAAAGCATCAGTAAAAGATCTTTGGAGAGCTTTTGAAAATAAATATGGGTTATGCAATGTCTCCATAAAATTTTTCCTAACAATGAGTACATCAGCAAAGTGATTGTTAACTAAATGCTTAATCGATGCTTGTTTAATCCAATACCTAATATATTAGTACTTTTATTCAGAAGTTCAACATATAGCACTGTAGGATATCTCTTGAGATCGACATATAAAATCTAGTTATACTTGTTTTATGGCATTTGAAACAAAAATCCAAACTTTAAAATCACATGATTTTATTTTTGCATTAATGATATATTTTCTTATAGCTATAATTTATTTACCTTCAACAGTTTTTTATTGTTTCTAACCAAATATAGAAAAGGACTCTGAGGGAAAAATTCATTTCTTAGAAAACTGTTCGTTAGTTGGGCTTCCCAAAAACGAAACTGAGATTTACGTGCAGGGAACTGATGGAGGATATTTTCAACAACCGTGCCTGTTAGAGAAAAACAAGAGTAGGACTGGGAAAGAAAGATGTTGAACTAAGAGGTAGTTTTAACAGAAGCCTCAGCTAATCACTCAGGCATGCTGAAGCATCCTTCAGAGTTAACCCAAATTGAGTCACTCTCATGTACCATATATCAACCAGTGAGAGAGCCCAAACTTGAGCAAGCCAATTCCCTTTAGCCAAAGAAAATTCAATTCATGGGGAAGAATTCACATTCAAACTGTTGGCAGGCAACACCTCCAGCAGCAGAAGAAATGAGTTCCTCTGTTTTGAACAAGGATCTGGGATGCTCATCACTTCATATACCATAATAAACTGCAACTGCATTCAAAAATTAATACACTTCATCTGAAAAATGTTCCCCATAAATTCTGATGTGTCTGTTTTTTTCTGAGTAAATATACAAGAGGGTGAATACTGGAAAGAACTGTAACTTCTACCACTGAAGCAGTTCTTGATACTGTAGTTGATACACATCTTCCTGCTCTCCTCTGAAATTTCTATTACTCTCATCCTTATTTGGTAAAATATACTAGTTAGTGGTTTGCCTGGTGAAGTAATCTCAGAATGTTATGCCTGAGTTCTGATCTCTTAGTAAGGCTGTGGGTGATGTGTTTGTCTTTTTGCTGTCAACATTGGGCAAAGAAGTACTATACTTAAAACAATTGGAAATATATTTACCAAATTATTCCAAATGGTTATTTCTGGGAAAAAGACTATGGAAGACTTTATTTCATACATGCTCAAGTTAATTATTTATAATGGTCATACTTTTTGGTTAAAATTAATATTATAATGAACTAAAGTTGCAAAACCAATTCGCAGTCTGTCGTTCATTTTTAAGTCTAAACAGAGAAGAATAGGGACACTTGGGTGGCTCAGTCAGTCAAGTGTCTGACTCTAAATCTCGGCGCAGGTCATGATCTCTTGGTTTGGTTCCCAAGATCGAGCCCTGCTGTAAGCACACAGCCTTCTGAGGATTCTCTCCGCTCTCTCTGCCACCACTGCTGTCTGTCTTTCTCTCTCTAAATAAATACATAAACTTAAAGAAAAAGGCTAGAAGTGTTCATTTGAATTTTCAGTCATTGATTGCTAGGTCCATTGATTATATAATTATTTTGTTTCTGCATTAATTTATTAGGTTATTCATATGTATCATCCTATTATATAAGTTGTACTCATTTTCAAAATGTTATCATAATTTGGATATTTTCAACATTAGATAAGCAGACTGATCATTGACAACATGAGAAGCTTCGTATTTGGCATTTTATATGAAATAAAAATAAGTAAATATGATCTCTGTCCTCAATCATTAAGTATGGAATATAAGAAAATAATTCAAATAAATATACTTTAAGGATAATCTGATAAAAGATGTTAGCTAATTTTTATTAGGAAATATTAAAAGAAAATTTTAAAAATGAGTTAGATTTTTAGTATGGCCTGGGTAAAATCAGACTTCCAGTAAGCAGAGTTAGGGAAATGACATTCCAGGCAGAACGATCAGGAGTAAACATAGATATAAGAAAATATAATATATAATTCTAAGCTATTTTAATGAAAGCAGTGATTCCTAACATCTGCCTGTGATTTGGAAATATCTGAAGAGACATTTTTAAAAATACGCTTGTCAGGCATACTCCCCAGAGATTCAAAGATGGGAATTTATATATTTTTTTGAACTCCACAGGTAATTCTATTAGGTTTCTAAACTAGGGTACTAGAGTTGTTGATAGCATTGGAGGAATGGTAAGCAAGGCAATTGACCCAGAGAAAATAGTTTTAGGCTAAAAAGACTACATTTATTTCAGGCGACACTAAAGTGAACATTAAGTATTTTGTTAGGATAACATATATGAAGTGAAAAGGATTAGATATCAGAAAAGTCATTTTGGAAAACTTGTCTAACATTTAAGACTGACCAGTTGGAGAAAGTCAGGTGAAAAGGGCTTCAAGAGAAAGAATATAGACTTGAGAAAAGTTTGTAAGATAGATAGATGATAGATACATAGATAGATGACAGATGATAGATAGATAGATGATAGGAGGTCAGGTGATGATAGATATTTGCATATATTATTTCTGTTATAACATTGTCTATGCATGTAAATATTTTACTGATCACATTTCTCAGTTCATATACTTTAATGGCTTGTTTCTCTAAAGGATTCTTTAATTTCTACTGTGAAAGTGTTCCATATAGAGACACATGTTGAGGCAGTTTGGTAAAGAAGGTTTTGACACAGACAGGAGCATGGAAAGTCCTCCAAATTCCACAATTTATCATCTACTCTGCTTAGAATAGGAACTGTCTATGCCATTAATGAAATCAAGGACTCTAATAATGTTAGAATTACAAACTGAAAATATTCCAAACTTGTATGTTGTGGATATGTTTGCAAAAATTAAAAGATTTCTTTCCAAAGAAATCATATTGATAATATGGGTTGTATGTTAAAAGAACTTAAATTTCACTGGACAGAAGATTTGTGGCATGAGATTCTATATATGACTTTAAATAAGATCTAGTGTAATCAAAAATATACATCTTTATCTAGAACTGTATGGAAACATATTACACCTGACAGTTTATTCTTATTAAAAAAATATTTTTCAGGGAGTAAATTGACTTTAAAGCTAGAAGTCTCCAGCACAGAGAGCAGATTATTTTTAGGTGCTCCCAACTGAGTGCTGTCCACCATCAATGTTAGTAAATTTGGTTTCTGAGTTTCTTAATTTTGTATGTATACCATTTACTCCTAATTTATGCACCTGTATTACATTTATGGCTTTCTATAACCACTGAATCATTCCTGTGCCTGTCCAACTTTTAAAAAGAGATAGTATAGTCTAAAAACTAAGTCTAGAAATATTCTCAGCTGAAAAGAAGAGATTAAGAATCAACCTGTGATCTCAAGAAAATAAATAAATAAAATCCTAGAATATTCTTACTTTTCCATAATATTTAAAAACTGTATAAGCTTTTGGTCTCTTTAGTGATTGATACATTAATATTTAGTAACTATAAAACTATTATTCTAGGAGATATTTTGTGGTTTTGTAAGCCCCAAAGCAGGCAGCAAGATAACAGAAAAGAAAATAGGTTAGACATAACAAAAAGTAAAACAAACAAACAAACAAAAAAGAATTGTTATGTTTCTTCTCTGGTCAAATGAAGCCCGTAATGTTCCTCATTAAGTCACTTGGAAAATTTTTGTACACTATGATGGAGATATGCTGTGAAAGTACATGTTATGCCAACGAGAACTAAGTATGAAGGGAGTCCAGAACTACGTCTAAACCCAGATAGATAGATGCTCAATAAATATGTGTTTGTTACATTGATGAGTAGTAGGAAGTATCTGGCATATAAGGCAAATTAGGCCAAGAACTAAGACTGAGATTTGGAGCAAGCCTTTGGTAATGTCTAACAAATACTAAATAACATTTCTTTTTTATTTGCTTGGATTCATGGAGAAAATGTCAAAACATTCAGTTCGAATCTTATAAAGAAAATAAGTGATCATGTTATTATAATAATAGTTATCATAAATAGCACTTTTTGTCTCCTTCATGCTGCTAGAAATGTATATATACTCTCTGTAAGTCTCCCAACTATGCTATAATGTAGATGTTTTGATCCATAGTTTGCAGATGAATAATTTAAAGTTTAGATGGGTTGACAATTATGTTTTTGTTGCTTTTTTGGTTATTTTTTCATTTCTGGAACATAATAATGTTTTTCCATTTATGGTGGTGATATACAATTTCTATTTTTCAGCTTTACTATGGCATAATTGACAAAACTGTACGATATTAAAAGTGCACAACATGATGATTTGATACATGTATACATTATAAAGAAATTCTCCCATGTAGTTAATTATTTTTTACTTGGTTGTTTTCATGTTTTCTTTTTTTTTTCTTAAATAGTTTATTGTCAGATTGGTTTCCATATAACACCCAGTGCTCATCCCCACAAGTGCCCTCCTCCATGCCCATCACCCCCCTTTCTCCTCTCCCCCACTTCCATCAGCCCTCAGTTTGTTCTCAGCATTCAAGAGTCTCTCATGGTTTGCCTCCCTTGCTCTCTCCAACTATTTTCCCCCTTCTTCTCCCCCATAGTCCTCCGTTAAGTTCCTCCTAATCCATCTATACGTGCAAACATATGGTATCTGTCCTTCTCTGCCTGACTTATTTCGCTCAGCATAACACCCTCAAGTTCCATCCATGTTGCTACAAATGACCAGACTTCATTCTTTCTTATATTTTGCCAGTTTCACTATGATATGTCATGCAGAAGATTGATCCAAGTTACCTCTGAGGGGAGTTCTCTGTGCCTCTTGAATTTCAATGTCTGTTTCCTTCCCCAGATTGGGGAAGTTCTCTGCTAATTTGTTCAAGGACTCCTTTCAGCACCTTTCCCTCCTTCTTCCTCTTCTAGAATTCCTATGATATGGATATTGTTCCATTTGATTGTATCACTCAGCTCTTACACTCTCCTTTCGTGTTCCTGGATCAGTTTATCTCTCTTTTTCTTGGCTTCCTCTTTTTCTACAATTGTGTCTTCTAATTCCCCTATTCTCCTCTCTGCCTCTTCAATCTGTGCATTGGACACCTCCATTTTATTATGCATCTCATTTATAGCATTTTTAATTCATCACAACTATTTTTAAGCTCTATGGTCTTTGTAGCAATAGTTTCTCTGATGTCTTCCATGCCTTTTTCAAGCCCAGCGATTAATTTTATGACTATTGTTCTAAAATCTTGTTCAGTTATGTTGCTTATATCTGTTTTGACCAGTTCTTTGGCTGTTATTTCTTCCTGGAATTTCTTTAGAGGAGAGTTCTTTCGTTTTGTCATTTTGGCTAGCTTTCTGTCTCTTGTTAGTTTTAAAAGCTTGTTCTGCATTCTGCACCTGTGAGTGCTGCTGTATTAAAGAAGGCTCTTTGACTGTCTAGGGCCTGTCCATTCAGGAAGTATTCTTTGAATGGTGTCTCTTGGTCTCTCTTGTTGAAACTTTGGTTATTTTATTTCCCTACTTGTAGTGGTATTTCGGACTCTCCACCATGTGTACTTTGGCTTGTTGCTTGAGGTAGCCTTATGAGGGTGCCTTCCCAGTGTACTCTGTCTCTTTCTCTTCCAAAACTCCTGCCGCTCAGTGTCCTATGGCTTCAGGCATTCTCTGTTTGAGAGATAGGTGTGAGCGAAATGCATGGAGCTCCCTACTTCTCTGCCATCTTGCCTCCTTCCCATGTAGTTAATTAACACTTCAGAATTTTTATCTGTTTTTAAGAAAAAATGTAAGTTCTCTCTGTTAACATATTTCAAATTATAAAATACAATATTATCACAACTATAGTCACCATGTTATTATACATTAGATCCTGAGATCTTATCCATCTTGTGTGATTTTTACCAAGCTCCCCCTATTTCTTCTACTCCTAGCCTCTGGCAACTGCTTTTATTCCTTCTCTGTGGTTTTGACTTTCTCTTTCTTTCTTTCTTTCTTTCTTTCTTTCTTTCTTTCTTTCTTTCTTTCTTTCTTCCTTCCTTCCTTCCTTCCTTCCTTCCTTCCTTCCTTCCTTCCTTCCTTCCTTCCTTTCAGATTCCATATGTAAGTGATATCATACAATATTTGTCTTTCTCTGTCTGACTTGTCTCACTTAGCTTAATGCCCTGAAAGTTCATGTTGTCACAAACAACAGTATTTCCTTCTTTCTCAGAGTTGATAATTATGAGAGATCATTTTCAACCAGAATCCAACACTCTCCACACCTTTATTACATTTTAACTTATCATGAATGCTTCTCTGTTTGAAGGTAGGGAAAAATAGAGATTCCATTAAATAATCCCCCTTGACTGAACAGATAAGACATGCCTTTCATGCACACACCTCAGAGAGATCACTTTTTTCCAGATTCTGATTCTCACCATTCCAAGGACTGATAGTTTCTCCAGATTCTCAAGAATGGTTTTATTCCTGTTTGGGAAGAGGCAAAGACTTCTGAGGAAAAACGAAAACAAAATTGTTGTGTAAATCAAAATATAAATACACACACACACCACAATGAATTGGAGGAAGGAAGCATTGAACTAGACAGACAAAATTAATGCCCTCTTGGAGTTAAGCTTGTAACGGGAAAAGTAGACAAAAAGAAAAAGTCAAGAGGACACATTTTCACTTGCTATGGGAGAAAATATTAAAATTAGGATAACAGTGATTGTGAATAAGGAAGGTGATGCGGTTTTATCTAGCATAGTCAAATAGGCCTTACTGAGAAAATGGCATTTGAATAAACACCTGAAGAAAGTGAAGGAATGAATTGTGTAAGATCTAGGAAAAGAGAGGGCTAGGAAGAGGAACAAATCTTTGAGGAGACATATGTTCAGTATAACTACATCAGGGTAGTCAAGGGTAAGGATAGAATATAATGAATTAAAGAGGTAAAAAGAGGACATGATTTGTATGGTGCTGAAGGATTATGGGTGTTAAAAATGAAAAAAAAAAAATTGGTGGGGGACATTACTATACACAGTAATGTAACATGTTAAAATGAAGGATACTGGATGTGAGGTATATGAGAACTGTTTTTATTCTCTTTGCAAATTTCTATAAATCTAAAATTATCTGAAAATTTAAAAAGTGTACATTACAGGGACAAGAATGTCCAAGTCAGCTAATCATTACATTCTTATTCTTTCTGGAAGTTACTTAGGATGTCAATTTATGACTATAATTACTAAATAAAACAGTAGGGGAATGAAAAGTTCCTAAAATAATGTTGATGATGTTTCTCCTACAAATTTGAGACACACTTGCCCTCTCTCCAGAGAATACTTCAACAGCAGAGAGTAGTATCTTCTATCAAGCCTCCTGCTCTAAACAATGCTAGGTGTCTCCTGCCCAGTTCCCTTTTATCATTTTACCCCTTGCCACACATTTTTCTGGTGAATTGACCATCTCTTTTTAACTGAAAATTTTATCATTGATTCTGCCAATATTCTACATAGTCTTACAGAGTCACTTTTTACTCATCATGCTAATTAGAATGTTGCCTCTGGAAACACCAAAACCACTCATTTGATACAATGTAGTTGTGAGTTTTTGTAAAGAAAATGATATTAATAATGTGTTAAATATGTATCAGGCCCTGGACTAGTTATTTTAAACACATGGTTTTAGTTGATCATGTCAGTAAACCGGTGATGTCCTAATAAATGATTAATGTGTCTTCACTAAAATTATTATTGTTATAAATAACTGCTTTTTTCCTGGTGGAAGACCACTCATGCTTATTCCATTTATGATAGGCTTTCTCATGTGACTTGGATTGGCAAGTGAAATGTAGGTGGCAGATTTAAGAACCAGTATATGCCAAGTGCCCTTTGCCCTGTCCCATGATGATGACAATGTCCCAGTTAGATGTTCCATTAACCTGGGGCCCAGAATGAAGATAATGTCAAGTGGATATGCTCACCTTGGTCACAGAGTATGAGTAAGAAATAAACCTGTGTGACAGGAACCACTGAGATTTAGGAAAGGGGGTCCTTTTTTTTTTTTTACTATTAATAGCCTAATGTGCTCTATTATGCTTATTTAATCCATATTATGAGCCTAACTTTTGATGGTCCTTTTAAATATGGCTGCAGATTTGACCACTTTACACACATTATTCTTAGAGCATCATTAATATCCAAAGATCTATTTAGGTAATATAGTTATGGTTAAAAAAAAAAATCTAACCATTATGTAATAGAATTTTGACTTGAAAACTGACAATCTGGCAAAGAGAATTTACAAAAATATTTTTTTTTACATTTGAAGCCTCATTTGCAATAAATCACTCTCCCAGTGTGAGTGCTCTAAATAATATTCATTTGAATAAATAATTCTACTATATGTAGTGTATATATATATATATACATATAAGTTGTATATATATATATATATATATAAAGTTGTGATATCACTTTGAGAAATGGCTGCCTATCTGACATTAGTCAACTTTTTGCCTAATATGCAAACAAATGCTGAGATATCTAACTCATATAGAATGTATCCTTTCAAACTATTTATCTGAATTTTTTCAGATTCCTTTTCACCATGAACATCAAAGCTTTCTTGATCTTCTTTCTCAGATATGGACTCAATTGCTTCATTTCTTAAATGCCAAAAGCACTCAGTTTGCTCTCTCATTAGGACAGACACCATACTGTTACATATTAAGATGTGGTATGATGGTATCACAGAGTGGTGAACTGCATGTGCTCTGCCATTTACTAGCCATGAGATTTTCTTATTCTATAAAATGGGGAGAGCGATTTCCATGTCCAAAATTTTTTTTATAAAGTTTAAATGAGGGGCGCCTGGGAGGCTCAGTCGGTTAAACGTCCGACTTCGGCTCAGGTCATGATCGGCTCAGGTTCCTGGGTTCGAGTCCCGCCTCAGGCTCTGTGCTGACAGCTAGCTCAGAGCCTGGAGCCTGCTTCGGCTTCTGTATCTCCCTCTCTCTGACCCTCCCCTGCTCATGCTCTCTCTCTGTCTCAGAAATAAGTAAAACATTAAAAAAAAGTTTAAATGAGCTGATCTATATAAGTTCTTAACAGTGCCTGTCATATAGTAAGGTCTCCAAATATCAGTTATTTATTATTATTGTTGCTATCATTATTTTCTTCATTGTAATAAACTTATTTACTTATAAACTTCTCTTTATTTCGAGCTAGCTTATTTATAAATATCTGTTTATATGTATTATGATAGCTGTGTGTTTAATCAGCTTATCTTCATTCTCAGCTAAATATTATGTTCTTGGCTATAAGAGACATTTTTAATTGGAATTGTTAAAAGATAAACTGAGGCATATTAAACTTTTAATTTTACTCAAAATTTACTCAAATTGACAGTACCCAATCTAATACATAGAATGTCACTGAGGAGCTGTACAAAATGAAAGACTTTTATGGCCCCAAGGGAGCAGAAACAAGGAAGTAATTCTAGACAGAAAAGCAGATTGTTTATGGCAGTCATTAGGGCATGGCAGGGGTCTATCAGGCAGACTACCTAACTAGTGCTGTTCAGGTGATTTGATTCCTGACTGACTGGTTTAAGATTTTTTTCCTAGGATCGCTGAAACTGTAATTAAGTCTTGGTTTGTGAAATGACTCTATTTTGTATGTTGTCTTGTTTTTAACAGTATCTATTGTGTTATTCATTACAGCAGCTTAAACACATATCATAGTAGATGCAGAATTGTCCATTTAAACTAATTACAATCATAATTCCAGGAGACATGATTCGTATCCCAGTCTGCTATTATGGTCTGTGTCACTTGAAAACATTATTGAAACTCTCCAAATTCTTGTTTATTCACCAATGAGTTGGAGTTAATAATATCGGCCTCCAGGTTAGATGGCCATTAACTGAGGTAATATACATAAAAGCTTCACCACAGGGCCTGACGCATCACTAAGTGCTCAATTGATGGTAGCTAGATGCACAGTAAGGATGGACACAATGACTAAGAGATTATTCCAACCATTTTTACCTTGTTTCTCTACTTTCTACTAGTATCTCTCACATGTAAAACCTAAAATAAAATCTAAGTTTCCATTAAACTTTGTTTATGTTGCTCTTCAGATGTTTTCTAACTATAAATATTGCCTCTAACATCACATTTCAGGATTAAAAGTGTCACTCTCTTTTCTTGTTTTGTTGTATTATTTTTTTCCTTTTTTTTTTTTTTTTTTTGGTACCCCTGGTTGATCACAGAGGTAACTCACAGTAGGTGCTTAATAAATATTTAAAACTTGGCCTTTGAAAACACTAGATATTTCACTAAAATTAGGTTGCATTTAGAAATCTCAGACAGCCCATTAATAGACTCACCAAGACCAAATTTTGAAAAAGTCAAGCTCTTTCTTAACTCCCATAGGTAAGAAATGTTAAACTGTCAAGAATTGTTATTAAAAAAAAACTATGATTTAGTATTTACAGTGACAACTTGATGTAATTCATTACTTCACCAATATTCTCAGTAAGCAATTCCTCACACTAAAAAATATTCTTAAATAGATTAAGCTTGTAGTTTGTTTCTCTTATTTACATTAAATTAGTATTGTGCAAGTTCATAGGCCTCTAAACATGTTTAACCTTGAAAAATGTTTTCTTTTGCTACAATACGTCAAATTACCTTTAAGGAGAGGGAGTTTGATTTCTTGGTGACATTTACCATAATGAAGAAACTCTTGAGTTTTATATTTAAATGGTCTCATGTTTTGTCTTGTCTCTTCTTTTGTAGGCATCAATTGTGAAGTAAATATAGATGAATGTCTATCAAAACCCTGTCTCCATAATGGACCTGGCACTGATGGCATCAATCATTATACCTATGACTGCAAGAGTGGATTTTTTGGAACACACTGTGAAGCAAATGCAAATGATTGCCTCTCAAATCCTTGTCTACATGGAAGGTAGCTATTTTTTTCTATTATTAAATCCAAAAGTAAATTTAACTCACAATATTTAAGATTTAATGTCAAGGGAAAGTTGATAAAGATAATTTTAATTATGCTCTTTCATAAAACAAGAGCTAAGCACAGTTAAGATGACAGATGCTGCCTGTTTTACTTAATGCAATGTGCTGATACATCATCTCTGCCCTTCTTTTATTTCTGCTCATTAGCATAAAGTAATTTTCAATAAATGTGGATTAATTGGACTTTAATATACTTAAAGGTAACTGCTCTCAGTAATAGAAGTAGAAGGTATGATGATGAGACATTCTATTATTTGTTCTGTGAAGGGATAATACCACACACTTAGTATTTAAAATGTCCCTAAGTAGACTGGTTCTTTCATCCCTATGAGCATGTAAGGTATTGTTTGGTTGTCATTATGGAATTGTATATTGACTATCCTGCTCATGGATAGAATACTACTTTATGCAAATTTAGACCCCGATATTTCTAGGAGATGCAGGCAGCAAAGAATAACTCATAGATGCACCTGCCTACCTCTGCAAGCATTAGTTTTCTTATTTACTCCTGCCCCTGACTTTCTAAGCAAGGAAGAGAGGATGAGGATAGGTAGCTCATTGCAGTGCAGTTTGGCCATAGCTGGCTTCAGTCCCCTACATAAATTCTAGACATACTATTTATCTTTCTTTGTATTGCCATGGGGAAGATGACAAAAATTAAAATTGATCTGTTTTTTCTGTCCAGTCACCTTGAAGGATAAGAAACCAGGAACAGACTCTGCCTTCTAATGCTTATGGGAATGTATTTTTTTAACCTTAACTGGAAAAGAAAAACTTAAAATGGTGAAACTCCCTTGAAATTAGGCTTTAATATCTTACCTATTTAAAAATTTAATTCTGTGTTTCAGATGCATAGATCTCATTAGTGAATATCAATGTTCATGTATTGAAGAATGGACTAGTTCAAGATGTGAGATCAAGATTAATGTAAGTTTCATAATTTTTATTAAATCGAAAGTAATTTAAAATAAAAACCAAACTATTTGCTATGAGTTTCAAAGTTATCTACAGTTATCGAAGATTTAACTGCTCTTTCAACTTTCTTCTTTGGAGTTTCTAAGTTGTCCTAAACAGAATGAAAAATCACAGCTTCTTTTCATTTTTCCTCCTCCATTGTTATCATCAATTTCTACTATCTGGATCACTCATTAATTAAATCCTGGGGGTGGGGCCCTGGGGGGCTCATTCAGTTAAATGTCTGACTTAAGCTCAGGTCATGATCTCATGGTTTGTGAGTTCAAGCCCTGCTTAAGGCTCTGTGCTGACAGCCGTAACACTCTTGGACTTGTTTTATTTTTGAGAATAAAATAAAATTGTTGGACTAGATTTTTGCTAAGTGTTTGTTCCATGGACTATCAGCTTAGGAATCACGTGAGAGTTTGTTAGAAATGGAGAAACTCAGGCCTCATATCAGATCTTTTGAGTTTAAATCTTCAGTTTAACAAGCTACAGAGTATTCATAGTCAATTTATGCCTTAGGAATAGTAGACTACGGTAGTATTTTTTATTCAGAGCTACACACAATTGAGAAATTCTGTGACTTTTAATAAGAGTTTTCACTGGATAAGTTAAGGCTGTAATGGGTACCATGTTCCATTTCTATTCTTCAGATAGAAGAGTTTAATGATTATCTGTTTAATATATTCTGTTTCTCCAAAATCTTATTTGAAGAAAGTAGCCCATTACCTTAAAAATAGCAGTGTAAGAAAAGAAAACACATGATTCTCTGAGAGAAATTCTTTGATAAAGAGGATCTCAGGTAATAACTTTCTTTCTTTTGGGAAGTTCAGAGATTAAAGAACAACTTCTGGATCTAACCTACACAACTCAGATGGAACACAACTATCAGAGAGATAATTGGTACATTGACTAGCCAATCTGGTAGTTTGCTCTGGCTAAACAGTCCATAATGAATGCATCCCTGCTCTTTTACTGCTATACTTCTGTACATTTTCTGGCATGGCATTTGGAATGCAAGTTGAATGAATATAGTATTGGGGTATAGCTTAATTGTCCAGATTGCCCTGATCTGCAACATCACTCTTAACTTTGTTTTCTGTCTCTAAAAACCCCAACATTTTATTTTTCTTATTTTCTGAAATTAAATTAGTAAATTATTCTTGGAAAACACTTTATTGTATTTAAATAGAGTAAAGGAAAATAATATAAATTATGACAAACAGAAAAAAAGCCATCTGCCTTAAGTTTTATACCAGGAAAGATTAAGAATTTTAAATGAATATTTGATTTTTTTTTCTAAAAAGAAATTGCTTTTGTTTTTTCCATTAAGCCTGCTAATTAATTGGTAAAAGATTCTTGTTAACCCTAGAGACAGAACTTTTGGCAGTCTAAAAACAATCCTTTTCTTCCCATGGGAGATATAATTCAATTAGTTTATGTAATGCTTTCTAATAAATCATTCTATATATACCCAGCCATATGGCTAAGAAGGAATCATGTTGTTTCCATGTTATTCCCTGTGGAATTCTGCATTCACATTTCATGAAAATAACTGCGGTACCTTTACAAAGTCTACTAAGTGCCCTTGGTTATCCTTAAGGAGTTTACATTTTCAGCAAAGGTAGAACAAATATCCAAATGGCATTCATTTATAAAATCATAGATTTAACTCTATCACTTGAGCAAGTATAAAAGATCACCATCTGGGTTCCAAACGTGACTTGAGTTTCATAATCAAGGGCACAATCCATTTCTTATTGAAAGGGATACTAATTAAATTCTCTAGTTATTTTTGATAAATCCTTAATTTCCCATTTGATAAATGATATGAATGCAATGTTGTCATATTAGCCATTTCAATGTGAGTTTTATTGTTATGTTAACACTTTTTAAAAGTCACTAAATGTTTATAAGCATAAATGTCCAACTAATGATAGTTCTAGAAAATACCACTTTTCAGAATAAGTTAAAGAAATATTGGTGCGCCTGGGTGGCTCAGTCTGTTTAGTGTCTTACTTCAGCTCAGGTCATGATCTCATTGTTTGTTGGTTTGAGCTCCGCGTCTGGCTCTGTGCTGACAGTTAGCTCAGAGCCTGGAGCCTGCTTCGGATTCTTTGTCTTCCTGTCTCTCTCTCTCTCAGAAATAAATAAAATATTAAAAAAAGAAATATTTTATATTGTATATGTAATTTTCTCTAAAGATGTAGTAACTTAAATTCCAGAGTGAAAATGATTCATATTTCTGTATATTCATTAAGAAATCCTGGGGGTGCCTGGGTGGCTCAGTCATTTAAGCGTCCAACTTCAGCTCAGGTCATGATCTCATAGTTTGTGAGTTCAAGCCCCAAATGGGGTTTTGTGCTGTCAGCTCAGAGCCTGGGATCTGCTTCAGATTCTGTGTCTCCCTCTCTGCCTTTTCCTCACTCATACTCTGTCTCACTCTCAAAAGTAAATAAACATTTAAAAATTTTTTTTGAAAAGAAATTCTGTGTAGACAACATATTAAGAGCACATAAAATGTTTTACTAATGATGTCATAAAGTTCCATAAATTATTTCTCAGAATTATAGGTGCAAATCTCTTTAGAGTTAACATTACCAAGAAAAATGGTGTCATTCCATGTTTAAAGCACCCGGCTTTGTGCTTTCCAGGAGATGAACACATGTGTAATATCCAAAATGTAAACTTAAGAAGCATATGGCATGTTATGGTAGACATTAAATATACCAAAAAAAACCAAAAGAAAAATAAAAAAACAACCCAAAAAACTCACTTACTATTCTAGGCAAATGCCAAATGATTTAAATAGAAGCTGACAAGGGCTTTGGCCTTCAGCATATAAAGGGAAAGTATACAACATTTACTGAATAGCTGTTATGTCCCAAGAAAGGGCTAATTACTTTATATTTATTATTTTATTAAATTCTCGTTGGAACCTGTATGAAGTGGATGAAATTATCACCATTTTATGCAAAAATATACCTACATTAAATAAAATTCCATTTATTTCATAAGTGGGTAAAAATAGTATAAAAGCATAAAAACATTCCAGTGCTGAAAAAATAAGAGACAGATACTTTCTAAGTTCCTAAAAACTTAGTTTCTAACTCCACAAAGCCCCTGTATTTCTAGGGTTATATGATGCAGAAATGTCAGACACAAATTTGGGAAAATACATAGGAAAATTGTCTAATTAAGAGATTATGATTAGATACATAGTAACTCTAGACCAGGATGGTGACTTATGGGGCTCTTGAATTTCCCTCCTGCCATGGATGCTCTGAGTGTACAGCTGTGCACAGAGTAAGTCCCCTAGAGAGAAATTCAGAAATTACCACACATTGGGCAACTGATAAAATAAACACACTAAAATTGATAAGAAAGTTGAGACACACTCTCACCACAAATCCCACTCCTGCACACTGCCATACAACGAAGAAGAAATCTCTAATTTCCAGCTTCTCCCTGAGAAGTTATGGGTTTGGATCACACTCTAGCATCCTGAATTTTAAGAAAGCATGAATCTAGAGCTTTTGTATACATTCAAAGTTAAGTTGTTAACATGGGCATGCCATGCTCTAAAATAGACAAAATACAAATGTTAGTTGCATTTCTTGATTTAAAAAAAATGTTTATTTATTTATTTAGAGAGAGAAAGAGCAATCATGAGTGTAGGAGAGTCAGAGAGAGAGAGAATCCCAAGGAGGCTCTGCACTGTCAGCACAGAGCCTGATGCAGGACTTGAACTCATGAACTGTGAGATCATGACCTGAGCAGAAATCAAGAGCCAGACACATAGCCTCTGAGCCACCCAGGCACCCCCCAGAATTATTTCCATTTCTATACACAAACAATGAATTATCAGAAAGAGAAAATAAGAAAGCAATCCCATTTATAATAATATGAAAATGAATAAAATTCTTAGGAATAAATTTAAGCAAGGAGGTGAAAGATGTATACACGCAACACTGTAAAACGTTCATGCAAGACATAAGACATTCATGAAGGTACAGAAAAAGAAAAAAAGGAGAGAAAAGATATTTCCTATTCTATTTTTTTACATTTTCTTTTAATGTTTTTTATTTATTTCAGAGAGAGAGACAGCATGGGCAGGGGAGGGTCAGAGAGAGAGGGGGACACAAAATCTGAAACAGGTTCCAGGCTCTGAGCTAGCTGTCAGCACAGAGCCCAACACGGGGCTCAAACCCACAAACCATGAGATCATGACCTGAGCCTAAGTCAGACACTCAACCGACTGAGCCACCCAGGCACCTCTATTTCCTAAACTTAAATTGAAAGAATTAATATTGTTAAAATGTCCATACCACTTATAGCAATTTATAGACTTGATACTGATACCACTCTTATCAAAATTCCAAATGCATTTTTCAAAGAAATAGAAAAAAAAACCTAATATTTGTATGCAACCACAAAAGACTCCAAATAGCCAAAGAAATCATGAGAAAGGAGAACAAAGCTGGAGGCATTAAACTTCCTGGTTTTAAACTATATTGAAAGCTATAGTAATTAAAGCAGCATGGTTTGACATAAAAAGAGAAACACAGATCAATGGAACATAGTAAGGAGTCCAGAAATAAATCTATGTAAATATGGTAAATTAATTTTTTATAAAGGAGACAAGAATGCACATACAGAAAGGATAGTCACTTCAAAAAATGGTGTTGGGAAACTGAGAGCCACATGCAAAATAATGACTGGACTCCTATCTTATACCATCACAAAACCAACTCAAAATGGGTTAAAGATCTGAAAGTAAGAGCTGAAATGTTAAAACTCCTAGAAGAAGATATATCTGGTAAGCCCCTTGATATTTGATTTTAGCGATCATTATTTTTTTTTTGGATTTGACACCTAAAGCAAATGCAACAAAAGGAAAAATAAATAAGTGGGACTACATCAAACTGAAAAAGCTTCTGCACAGCAAAGGAAAGAATTAACAAAATTAAAAGATACCTATGGAATGGGAGAAAATATTCACAAACCACATATCTAATAAGGGATTAGTATCCACAATATATAAAGAACTCATACAACTTAACAGCAAAACAAAGAAAACAAACAAACAAAACTCCAAATAACCCAGTTTAAAAAATGGGCAAAAAAACTTGAGGAGACATTTCTCCACTGAGAGAATGTCCAATAGATATATGAAAAGGTGCTCAACATCACTAATCATCAGGGAAATGTAAACCAAAACCACAGTAAGATATTGTCCCAACCTATTAGGAGGTCTATTAGCAAACACACAAGAGATAACACATGTTGGCAATGATATTGGTACTGCTTATGGCTGTGTAAACTGGTAGAGTCACTATGGAAAACACTATGGAGGTTTCCACAAAAATAAAAATATTACCATCATATGATCCAGCAATCACACTTCTGGGTAAATAACTGAAGGAAATTACCCATCACCTTGAAAAGATATCTTTATCTCCATGTTACTGTAGTATTATTCACAATAATCAGGGCATGGAAACAAACTGTCCATCAATAGATGATTGGATAAAGAAAATGTGGTGTCTATATATACAATGGAATATTATTCAACCTTGAAAGGAAGGCAATTCTACCATTTATGACAACATTGATAAACTTGAAGGGCAGCATGCTAAGGCAAATAAGCCAAACTAAAAGACCAATACTGTACTACCTGGGATCACTTATAAAAATAATCTTAAAAAAATGTTTGGTTTCACAGATACAGAGAATAGAATAATTGAGTAGGAGGGTGGGAGAAATAGAAAAGGCAGGGAAATCATACAAACTTTTAGCTATAAGATGAATAGATTATGGTGATCTAATAAATAACATGGTGACTATATTAATAACACTACAATTAAAATTTTCTAAGAGAGTAGAACTTAAGTGTTCTTACACCCTCCATTCTCAATAAGAAAAAGGTAAATATCTGTGGTGATAGCTGTGTGAATTAGCTCAGCAATGGGAATCATTTCACAATGTATGTGTATATGAAATCATTATGCTGTACACTTTAAATATAGTGCATGGGTTTTTTTGGTCACATATACCTTAATAAATCTGAAAAAAGAATATACGTATTAAAATGATTTTGGTGGAAAAAAGGATTCTGAATGGAATAAAACTCAGGTATTAAGGATGCCTTGTTTTTTAGAGAGATGTAAGTCAATTGTGAATTATCTGTTGTAAGTATGTGTTTGAACCCAGGATTCCTTTGAGAGTTAATAAGGGCACTATTAATCACCCTAGGACAACAGAATTAATCTGGGGCTGTTCCAGGCAAACTGGCATGTATACTAAGGTTCAGTGAATTCCTGAAATGATATACATAGGAAACAGTGTAGCATCATTCTTTGGGTATGTGGGGGAGTAGGTGTTTACTACCATGATACGTATTTTAGTAAAGTTTAATAAAGTTGTTTTTTTTATTTCTGAAAAATAAACAATGGGACATTTCTGGTGACAAAAAGTGAAAATCATTTATTACCAAAAACATATTTCAGTTCCTAGATGAATGGAATAGCAGATAAACTTGCATATTGATTTCTTAAAAATGTTTAAAGAAAATATAAATTTAATAAAATTGTTAGTCTTATCGCTAATAATCAAATTTGATTATTTCTTAATAGAACTGTACATCAACTCCTTCAATGAATGAAGACTTCTGTCAGAAATCAGTCGATGACTTTACTTGCATTTGCCCAGGTGGATTCACTGGTGCATATTGTGAAGTACATATTAACAGTTGTGCTCAGCCTGAACTGAATTTGGTCCTCTGTCATAATGGAAGGATTTGTGTTGATAGACCTGGACACATGTTTTACTGCAGGTCAGTATTTATTTACCCACAATTAACTAAACATATATTTAGGAAAGCATATAAACCTCATAAGAGTGATGCACTCTGAAATATAGATACTAAGTTTTTGAGTAAATTTTCATATTAAAAAAATGAAATCACAAAGTTAAATCCACAATTCTTTTTTTTTAAATTTTTTAATGTTTTATTTATTTCTGAGAGACAGAGAGAGACAGTGTGATCAGGGGAGGGTCAGAGAGAGAAGGAGATACAGAATCTGAAGCAGGCTCCAGGCTCTGAGCTGTCAGCACAGATCCTGATGCGGGACTCTAACCCACGAGCTGTGAGATCATGACCTGAGCTGAAGTCAGTCACCCAACCGACTGAGCCACCCAGGGGCCCCTAAATCAACAATTCTAAGGAAGCATTGCTTACATGTTTTTCCAAATACTAAATATTCATATAAATTCCATGTTGGACATCCAAATTTCATTATCTCTCATTGTATCATTGTTTTATATCCCCTATTCTTCCCAGAATTGAATTCTTGTTTATTTTCTTAAATATTTATACCACATGAATGACACATAAATAGTTCATATTTATAATAGACTTATTATAAGGATTCATTACTCCTCTTGCTGTACTTACAATTTTAAGATCTTAACAATTCATAAAAATTTTTATGTGCTAAGATTATAAAAATGAATTAATGTGTCACTGTATTTTTTAACCAACTACTATTTAAGGTACCTTTTAAAAATTCTTAGGAGATAATTTTCATTACCTGTGTTTTTTATGATGATATAATATATAATTGGTTGATATTCTGAGAATTTAGCCATTAGCTGTTCTATTTGTAAAATGTTAATTGAACCCACATATTTACAAAAAACAGTTTACCCCCTCTATTTCATTCTGATTTTTGAGAGCTTGATATTAAGTTAAAATCTGTGAACAACTGTGTTTCCCTTAAAAATCTTAAATTATGGGAAGGTTGGACATGTTTCTTTTGGTGTGTAGTTATTTAACAGTAAAGTGTATCTATTATTTTTATATTTATCAAGTAATTCTTTTTAAAATTATTAATATATTGTGCATTATGTTTAACATTGCCCCCACATATTTTCTTTGTTCAGTATCTCCAGTGTGTTTTTGTTCTTTATTTATTTTTATCTGTTGTATTATTTTATTAAAAGCATATATCTAATAAGGCTTACATAGGGAATTGTTTTTACATAAACCCATCATTATTATTGTTTCATTTAACATACACAGACAGTGTTAAGTTATCATTATGACACAGTTATTGTTTATTACATATGATCTAACTTGCCATTTTTATTTGTAGTGTGGGTTTATGTATTGTCTCTGCTCTATATTGTATTTTTGAGCATGAATTTTGCTTGATTTACTCTGGTGGTTTGATAAAGTATAGAAAGTAAAGATGTTTCCAATATATTTGTAATTTTTAAAAATATCATTATAAAAATGGTCACTTAGCCACTGTAAGGACCCTCTGGCTATACCTAATCAGTGCCTGCATGAAGTCAACAACAGTAAGTTCAACTTTTATTTCCAATTAATACTCTGTTATTGTAAATCATGGAAACTCATTCTGTTCAGTAAAAAAATAGAAATAAGTGAAGCTAAAACTAAAATGTATTTTTTATAGCCTTGCCAATTCAAGCACTATAAAAGCTATGCTACAAATATTCCTTTTAGGGGATGTTATCAATGGGCTAGTTGGGCTGACCTTTCTTAAAGCATGAAGTCCGTGGAATTTCGACTGAAGAGGTCTGTTTCTTTTCCTGGCTTATCTCCCAGGGACATAGGCAACCATTATAGCTAGAAGGTTATTCAAATTAAATTTTTTTAAAGTAGACTCCACTTAAAAAATGCAGAGCTTGAACTCAAAACCCTGAGATCAAAAGTTGAGCTGAGACCAAGAGTCAGATTCTTAATGACTAAGCCACCCATGCACACCCAAACTGCAATTAAATAAGAGTTGTCTGTCTTCAAACTTCCCTGCTGTTTGAATATTCCTGTAAGCTCCTGAAAGTCTGTGAATGGTAATTTAAATGCTTGGAAATTTCAGTTTCTAGGGGACTTGCACAGTGATGTGAATAGCCATAGATGTTGGAGCCAAGTTAGCACAATCCTCAAGCTATTTATTTACGAAGAAAACTCATCAGAGGGACTGTTTTACAAATTAAATCATAAATTTGTTTGTAGATTAAGGATTAACCTGTGATTTATTTATTTAAACCATAATACAATAGGGATGCCTGGGTGGCTCAGTCATTAAGTGTCCTACTTTAGTTCAGGTCATGATCTCATGGTTCGTGGGTTCAAGCCCCACATAATGCTCTCTGCTGACAGCTCAGAGCCTGGAGCCTGCTTCAGATTCTGTCTCCCTCTCACTTTGCCCCTCCCACACTTGTGCTCTCTCTGTCTCTAAAATAAATAAACATTAAAAAATTTAAGCCATAATAAAATAATCATCTTTATTTAAACAATTGTACCAAACCTACTGTTGATTCCTATTTTCCACTCTTCAAATTTAATTTAAAAAAAGTGTACTTTTAGAAATATGGTAAAATTTTTGTCATTGTCTTTATTATGCTCATTTTCCCTCAATGTTTACACAAATCAGTGTTAATGTTTATATTCTTATTGCTGGTTTATTGGTTAATCAGCTTTCTAAATTTTGTTTGATTTTAATTGGGGAAAAAATCAAAGCCTGTACATTTACACCTTCATGAGACTTATCCTGAAGTCTTCTTTTTAATGAAATTTTGTTAGTAAAATATTTCAGCCTTTAATGATCTATAGAATTTTCTATACTGTTGGTTTTCTAACGATTTCAGGAAAACTAATTTTCTTCTGACTGAAATCTTATGCTCTATGAAAAACTGTCTGGAAAATTTGAAACTGCCGTCCTAAAATATTTTGTTGTGTTCTTAGCTTAACGTATGAATTAGAACTTGGAGAAGTACAAATTTTTAGACCTTATTATCATTTGAGGATTATTTACTTAATGTTGTTATTTTGCTTTCATTTCCATCATTGTAGAAAATAAACAAGAGAACGGCCTATTCTCATGAACATTATGTTTTATGAATGCAGTCGATTCAGTTCCTTCATGAATGCTGATACACAATTTTTAATTGTTTAATTAAAAATGATGTATAAAATACTTAGCCAATGACTGGCCTATAGAGTCTTTAAAATTTAATTCTCTTCCTTTTTATCTTTGACATTGAAGCATTTTACCAGAATGTGTGATGTTATATATTTTTCTATTTATTTCTTCATATCTGGAAAATTTTATTATTCTGTTACTAATCTTTTTGGCATTAATACTGGTTCACTCAATCTGCATTCTTCTTTGGGCACTAATATTGCTTACATACTGTAATAACAAATTTTAAACTCTGTCAGGCATTTTATTCCTTTTTCTATTTTTATATCTTTTTAAATATTCCGTCTGAATTTGTCTATATACTTCTCAACCATTTTTATCTGGTTTTATAAAAGTTTTCCTTAGGGCAGTATTATTTATTTGCTCTTACATTTCAGTGGATATGCACTTTTTAAGTAGCTGTTTTCTTCTATTGTAAATGCAATGCCCACTTAGCAAAACATAGTATTATTTTCTGTTTACAAAGTAATTTATTTGAAGAGTACATCATTTTCCTTAAAGTTCTTATATGTTGCCTGATTTTTTTTGTTAGAATTTTTTAAGTTGATTGGGATTCTCAGTTACTAACATTTTTATGCTTGATTTATTGATTTTTATTGCTGTTAGCCAAATGACTCATATGACCACTTTTATATCCCACATTTATTGACCAGACTCTTCTTTTTTGAATTATTTCTGTATCTATAAGATTGTTTTAAATGATAGGACTTACCACTTAAGGAGTGGAGTAGGAGCATGTATTAATGCAGAGGCATGCCTGAGAAAACCTTCTTTAATTACATGTGTTCTTGTGGCTTATATCCAAGGTGAAATTGCTTGCCATATGTGGACCCATTTAAATATCTCCATTTTACTCTCTAGACATTTAGTGTTGGGTATGAGATGTGTCAGATTTATAGTTTGGTTATTGCCAATACTTCTTGTGAAGACATATGATTAGTTTAGATTATTTTATAACTGCAGCAATGACACAAATTAAGAATAGCCACTATTGGGGCACCTGGATGGCTCAGTCAGTAAAAGCATGCAACTTTTATTCTCGAGTTGTGCATTTGAGCCCTACGTTGGGTATGGAGATTATTTAAATAAATAAAAAACAAAAAAAAGAAAAAATAGCGAATACTCATTATTTAATCTTCCTTATAGTCACCTAATTTTGAAAGGCATAGGTAGCATCTTTAAGTAGAAAATAAAAGAAAGGAAAAAAGAAAGGATGTACTAAAGTCTGCCCCTTTAGAATGTGATCCTGAAAGATGGTAAAATGAATAAGCCCATGATGTGTAGCTAGTTTCCTCATTATAACAGACAAATATGTAGGTAATATTGCTTTGAATATTGACATGAATTAAATCAGTTAACCATTTCAAGGAAGATAAGCTAGGGTTAGTTTTAGATAAATAATAACTGGGCTGTTAGGTGCCAAGGAACATTATGTTGAAGTAATTCAAATATACTGTAAAGACAATTTTACAATCATACTTCAAATAATTTCTGGAGAAGTGATAGGACATTTCAAATACCTAAATTTATTTTTAGTAATATATGTGTTAAACAACTCAGACTCTAAGTGAGGTCATTTATATTTCCCAATGAAGATATATTAACTTAATAATATAAATATTTAAAATTCTAAAAATGATCAATAATTGATGAGATTTTTAAAATCTTTGCTATTATTTGCTACTTTAAAAGAAATGAAAATAACCTTTTGTGCCGAAAATATAATAATTTTTTATTGTATATGTCATCCAAACTCAAATGGCATTTCTTATTAATACATTGAAATTTAGGGATAAAAAATATTTTAGAGATTATCTCTAGTGGTCTAGTTAGTATGTAGAAGAAGCAAAAGCATAAGAGTATAAAGTATAGAAGCAAAAGTATAGGAGTTTTATACTGTCAGTTGCCTGCTAAGTCATGATCAGTGGGAAAGTTAATTCTAGAACACAGTGGTTTCTTTTTTAAATTTTCATTAGATTACTAATACAAAAAAATATATATATATACATATGGTTAAAAACGAAAAAAGTGTATAGTCGGATACCATGACTGTTCTGTAGGTACAGTTAAACATCTCTTTTGTAGTTTATATCCTGGTGCAAAGTTTAAAGACATTAATGACTTTGTTCAGTTTAATAACGGCTGCTTTCAGAAGTCCATAAGTATTATTAACCATGTGTAACAGTTTAATAGCATTTTAATGTGTGCAAGTTTTATTAAACCATAAAAACTATGTTGAAGTTACACTAAAATCCAAATTAGAATCACACGGCAGAGGGCTATAGAAATAAGTAAAAACACTATACATAACTTTTTATCTGGCACCATGTAGATTATAAAGAATATAGCATGTAATTTATAAAACAGAGCACTGAGGCACAAAGATACTTGTTTTTGTTTTTAATATGTGAAATCCTGTTTCAGATCATTTTTCCCTTAGTGTTCTCTGCTTTGGCTTTGCAGATCTCTTTCCATCTGCCACAACTTTCCAGCAGGAAATATTCCCTCACTTTGATATTTCCTCTGAATTCAACTCTTCTTGGTCATTGCCTCCATATTCTTGAAGTATTTTACATTCTTCCCTTCTCATTCCCCTAAGCTTCATTACATTACTGCTGTAAACCATTACATTACTGCTATAAACCAAGAGTAATTAGTTCATACTACTATATCTATCATGTTAAAAGAGAGGTAAAAATATATATTTCTTTTTAAAAGACATATTTCTTTTTTAAAATTATTCAAGGGGAAGCTGGGAGGCTCAGTTAGTTGAGCATCCAACTTCAGCTCAGATCATATCACAGACCATGAGTTTGAGCCTTGTGTCAGGCTCTGTGCTGATAGCTCAGAGACTGGAGGCCACTTTGGGTTCTATGTCTCCCTCTCTTCTTTCTCTGCCCATTCCCTTGATCACACTCTGTCTCTGTCTTTCTCTCTCAAAAATAAATAAATATTTAAAACAATTTTTAAAATATTCAAAAGCATCAATAAAAACTAATAAATTGTTTATTATAAGACCGCAGCAACCATAACATATTGGTAAATCAAACGTCTGATATATGTAAACTTTCCTGAATCCCCTAGTATCATAAGTAAGGAAAGACAGATAGATTCTACTTCTTTCTGTGTTTAGATAGAAAAATCAGAAGTCGTAGGTAGCTTATGAAGTGTACAGAGTGTAAGGGTATTGATCTATAATAACACATTTTCAACACTCATTAATATCATCTTTGCTGCAAGATAATTCATTTTTATAACTTGGAATAAAATATCTATATTTAACAACCACACTTAGGTGACTTTCCCTTTATGTTTTCAGAAATATCAGATAGACTTTGAAATACCCTAACAACTTATTATTTTGTTTACTCTCTCCAAAAAATAAGTCTTTGACCATGAATCCAAAATTAAATTAATAATGAAAACAATCCATTTATAAGAAAAATAAGGGACACCTCAGTAGCTCAGTTGGTTGAATGTCCATCTCCGGCTCAGGTCATGATCTCACGGTTCCTGAGTTCAAGCCTCACATTAGGCTCTGTGCTGACAGCTCAGAGCCTGGAACCTGCTTTAGATTCTGTGTCCCTCTCTGTCTGCCTCTCCTCTGATCACACTCTCTCTAAAATAAATAAACATTTAAAAAAGAAAAAAATGTATTATATTGTCTCATAAAGTATTACAAATGATAGAATAATAACCAGGACCCATTTTGCTTAATAGGTCTACTGTATGAACATTATATTTGCTATTTTAGCACATTGCTTCATAAGATAAAGACTCAAATTTAAAATGTGAACATATTTTGATTATTATATGTAAAGTGCTATTTTTACCAATTGTGATAAAATTTAAATTTTAAAATATATATTTCATTAATCAAATTAGTAGGCATTTTGCCCTGGTCAAATGTAGGATTATATTTCCTTATTTTGAAATTTGTTTTGTAATAATGAGGTCTCCTTTTGATGACCCTCTGAGCCATCAGGACTCTTATAATTAATTATTAAATATTTTCCTATGATTGTACTTTTTAAAAACCATCACTAGAATTCCCTATACTTTGCGGTGCTCACTAAATTATACAATTTGCAACTTGTTCTTCAAATCAAGTGATACACTATGTTTTTTTTAATTTAATTCATAAAATTTTAGTGCATTTATTATTTTTATTGAATTATAATTAATATACAGTGTTATATTGGTGTCAAGTGTACAATATAATGATTTAACAATTCTACATTACTCACTGCTCCTCAGGATAAGTGGGGTAACTGGGTGGCTCAGTTAAGCATTCTACCCTTGATTTCAGGTCAGGTCACGATCTCATGATTTTTGAGATTGAGCCCTGATTCAGACTGCAAGCTGACAGTATGGAACCTGATAAGGATTCTCTCTCTGTCTCTGTCTCTCTCTCTCTGTCTCTCTCTCTCTCCTCCTGCTTGCATACCCCCTCTCTCTCTCACTCTAAATAAATAGATAAAAAATAATCTTTGAAAATAAAAAAGTGTAGGGAGGATTTACTTCCATCACACTTTCCTTTAAAAACAAGTAAGTGTTCTCTTTTTTGTTTTGTTTTTATTTGAATGCCACTTAGTTAACATACAGTGTAATACTAGTTTCAGATGTACAATAGAGTAATTCAACATTTCCATACTGCACTTGGTGCTTATCACAGGTGCACTCCTTAATCTCCATCACTTATTTAACCCATCACCCCACTCACCTCTCCTCTGGTAAACATAATTTTGTTTCTTGGTTTCCCTCTCTCTCTTTTTATTCTCTTTGCTCATTTGTTTTGTTTCTTTGGTGTTTGTCTTCCTCTGACAGACCTATTTTTCTTAGCATAATACACTGTAGTTGCATCCATGTTGCTGCAATTGGCAAGATTTCATTCCTTTTCATCACCAAGTAGTAAACCATTGTGTGTGTGTGTGTGTGTGTGTCACATCTTCTTTATCCATTCATCAGTTGATGGACACTTGGACTGTTCCAAAAATTTAGTAAAGTCACAGGATACAAAATCAATGTCCAGAAATCAGTCCCATTTCTGGTACACCAATAATGAGGGGAAGGGAGAGAAATTAAGGAATCAATTCCATTTACAATTACACTAAAAACAATAAGTGTACTCTTAATCCTTTTTACCTTTCACACACACACACACACACACACACACACACACACACTCTTACCTACCCTCTGACAACTACCATTTTGTTCTTCATATTTAAGAGTCTGGGTCTATTGGTTTGTTTGTGTGCTTTTTTTGTTTGTTGGTTTCTTTGGTTTCTTTTTTATTTATTTATTTAGTTTCTTAGATTCCGCATATGAGTGCAATCATGTGGTATTTGTCTTTTTCTAACTTACTTTATTTAGCATTATACCTTCTAGGTACATCTGTGTTATTGTAAGTGACAAGATACCATTGTGTATTCCACCACACACACACACACACACACACACACACACACACACACACACCCCACATCATTTTCCATTCATCTATTGATTGATAGTGGGGCTACTTTCATATTTTGGCTTTTATAAATAATGTTGCAGTAAACACAAGGGTGTATATATCTTCTTTAATTAGTATTTTTGGTTTCTTTGGGTAAATACCCAGTAGTAAAATTGCTGGATCATGTGTATTTATATTTTTAATTTTTTGAGGAGTGTCCATACTGTTTTCCACAGTGACTATACCAATTCTTATTCCTATCAACAGTGTACAAGGGTTCCTTTTTCTCTATATCCTTGCCAATACTTGTTATTTCTTGTTTTTTTCATTCTAGCCATTCTGACAAAGTGTGAGTTAATATCTAATTGTGTGGTTTTTCAAATTGTTTTTAATGTTTATGTTCAAGTGAAGGAGAGAGAGAACTCAAGCAGGGAAGGGGCAGAAATAGAGGGAGACACAGGACCTGAAGCAGGCTCCAGGCTCTGAGCTGTCAGCACAGAGCTTGACGCAGGGCTTGAACCCATGAACCATGAGATCGTGACCTGAGCCAAAACTGGATGCTTAACCAACTGAGCTACCCAGGTGCCCCTCATTGTGATTTTGATTTTCATTTCCTTCAGAATTAGTGATATTGAGCATCTTTTCATATAGCTGCTGTCCATTTGTATATCTTCTCTAGAAAAAGGTCTATTTGTGTCCTCTGCCAATTTTTAACTGGATTACTTTGTTTTTAGGTGATTTGTTGTATAAGTTCTTTGTATATTTTGTATATTAACTCCTTTTTTTTTCTTTTCATGCAATTTTATTTTATTTTATTTTTTTAGGTAAGCTCTTTTTTTTTTTGTATATTAACTCCTTATTGGATATATCGTTTGCAAATCTTTTCGCATGCAATAGGTTGCCTTGTCATTTATTAGTGGTTTCTTTTGTGATGCCAAGGTTTATTTTGTTGTTGTTGTTGTTGTCCCAAAAGTTTAATATGCTTTCATTTTCCTTACTAAGGAGACTTATCTAGAAAACTGTTTCTGTGACTATTCTCAAAAGAAATTACTGCCTATGTTTTCTTCTGGGAGTTTTATGGTGTCAAGTCTCATATTTAGATATTTAATCCATTTTGAGTTTATTTGTGTTTATAGTATAAGAAAATGATCCCGTTTCATTAGTTTGCCTGTAGCTGTCCAGTTTTCCCTTTTGTTGAAGAGATCATCTTTTCCCCATTGTATGGTCTTGCCTCCTTTGTTGTACGTTAATTAACCATATAAGTGTTGGTCTATTTCCGGGATCTCTATTCTGTTCCATTACCTATGTGTCCATTTTTGTGCCACTATCATACTGTTCTGATTGCTACAACTTTATAGTCTATCTTAAAGCTCCAGCTTTGATTATCTCCAGCTTTGTTCTTGTTTTTCAAGATTGCTTTGGCTATTCAAGGTTCCATACAAATTTTAGTGTTATTTGTTCTAGTTCTATGGAAATGTTATTGGTGTTTTCATATGGATTGCATTAAATCTGAAGATTGCTTTGGGTAGTATGGATATTTTAACAATATTTCTTCTTCCCTTCCATGAGCATGGAATATCTATTTGTTTGAACGACTGTGTTTTTAACACTGATTGTAGATTTTCCAAATTATCAATAAATTAAATCGTTCTAAAATGTAATTTTACAAAACCAACATCACAGTAAACAGTAAGGTAGAATTACATTAATATTTCCTTATTTCCAACTTTTTTATAATCTTTGGAATTGACTTTGGATATAATGTATATACTTTCTTCTCTGTTCAGTGCTATTGTGATATACATGTTCGTTCTCATTCCATAGGTAAGTAAGTAAAGAAATATAATCACTGGTAAGCATTCATAAAATAGTTTGTGTTTCAAAATACATGACAATAATTCATGACCAAAACATTACTTTTTAAAAGATGAATTTATGAGTTGGTCCGAGTGTTGTGGGTTATCGTTAAGTTGATTAAAAGATGAATTTATGTTATTTTCAACACAAAGCAATGTTGAACACAGCAAATGTGACAGTAAATCCAAGAAAAACAATGTGTATGTGTTCAATAGAAAATTGATATTAGTGACAGAGAAAGCCTCTTTATTCAATATGAAGAGTATGACTCTATATGACACACCTAGAGATTGCTCTATTTCACCAAGTTAAGTTTTATATAGATTTTTATTCCTCTTGGGGACATAGTTAAGGTCACTTTAGTTTATTACCACATGTAGAAAATAAAATAAGAACATTACTGATCTACTCTCATAAAATTATACTGAAAATTGGTGATTGCTCAATCTTTCAGACAAATACTCATTTAATTTCAAAAGATTAAAGATTAAAATTGAGAAAAACATGAATTTAATGGTAGTACTAGCTACTATGTAATTTAATTCAGCAAGTAGTTCTTGGGAAATTACAAAAAAAATATCCTTGAGATTGGAATCTTGAAATTTCATATGACTTCACTCATATGGAATTATAGAAACAAACAAATAAAAGATACAGAAGAACAGACTCTTAAATACAGAAAACAAACTTACGGTTGCCGAGGTGAGAGGGATGGGTGAAACAGAGAAAGTGGATTAAGAATACACTTATCTTGATGAGCCCTGAGAAATGAATAGAATTGTTGAATAATTATGTTGTACACCTGGAACTAATATAACACTATGTTAATTTTACTTCAATGAAAAAATAAAATATAAAACAGAAAAGAATATACTTTTGCAGTTCACATCATTTAGCAATTCTTTGAATAATGTGGTTTTTAATTTCTGCTTGAGTTATCAGCAGATTGAATAACAGCTTAACACTTTTTTTCTTTAAAAGTATATTTGTTTAATTATTTTTAATGTTTAATGCTTGTCCTGTGTGAAAGCTAACTATGTGGAAATTTGTCAAATACAAAATTTAAGCAAATATGCACTTATTCAAGCTCTTCAACTAAGCACTGTTCCTAAAATCATGACTTTTTAAGATACAGTCAAATGTTTTCTGGAAGTAAATCCCTTCCAAAAGTAAGGGTGCACTTCCCAGAATATTTAAGTTATAAAAATTGAACTAGCTTTATTTTTTTAACTAATGGGCTAATATCCCATTTTTCTAGGAAGATAGTTTATTTAGATTATAGGGAATAAAATAAATAATGATTTTGAACACTGCTGAATAGTTTATTGTGCTCATTGTGTGTCTTGTTATAGTCTATTAGTCTAACTTTTGCAATTGTGTAAATTAAGTGTCCTAAATGTATATCTTTTTATTATTTCTAAATATATAACCCATTTTGTAGCTTGGTTTTCAAATTTTAGGCATATTTCATTGATGAATTTTGTTGACATTGAAAGGAAAAAGAAGTTCTATCAACATTAATTTTGTTTTTATTATTGAGGTAGAAAACATAGGAGAACTTTAATAGAAGAAATTACTAACTATAACATTTCTCTGTTGCTAATGAATCAAATTTATAGGATTACCTAATATGTAATAGTGCTTATGCAAAAGTTTGACCAGGATTCTTAAGGATTAAATAAGGGGCAATGTTAAACTTTGAAATAAAAATAAAATGCTTGCTCTGAAAAAAAAAAAAGAACATATTTTCTAAATGTATTTACATTACACTTACATAGATATTTTAAGAATGAAGAAAAAATAAAGCTGAAAATCTTTCCTCTTGGCTATTAGAATATTTTTGGTTTGCTACAATGGTTTAAAAGAGTTTTCAGAAAGTTCTATCTCTTCCACAATAAAAGCCAGTATCAGAATTTGATCTCTGCCTACCTGATTGGACAAAATTAAACTTTAATCCCACATTCTGCAGTCTAGTTTAACAGTACTTTTTCATCAAAGACATTGGGCAGTAAGGAAAGAAAAAAATTTCTCATACTTCTTACTGTCAGTGGAATTACTGTATCTCCACAGGTCATGGCATCAGTACATTTACAGCATACTTTAGTTCCTTAGTAATATCTTTTGTAGACCAATTTTATGGCTAAAAAGTCTTCATACCTTCCAAATTTTAAGATGATTTTTCCTTATCCATAAGTTTTCCAAGATTCTCCCAAATATTTTAGGTCTGGGAGAACTGTTCTAATAATGAGATTTTTGAAGACTATCTTATAAGTAGTTTAAATTGAAATATCAGTGCAAGTGTTTGTGTAAGAGAGAGAGACAGGCAGACAGAGTCTGTGTGTGTGTGTAAGAGAGAGAGAGAGAGAAAGAAAGTGAGAGAGAGAAAGAGACAGAGAGAGGTAGAGAAAGAGACAGAGTAGAGAATGAAGAGAATTATTAATATCTCCCAGTTATTTTGACATAGAGGGGAATTCACTTTGTTTTATATATTTTGATCACACATATTCAGAATAGCATTATATTGTGTCATCTATGACCAACTCAGTCTACATAAATATCTTTTTTTAAATTAACTAACTCATCTGTTTATACAACAAACATTTAGTGAGTGTTTGTGACCTGGCAGATATGTAGGTAACTAAATATCTTGGATGAGTAAGTTTACAGTTTATTAAGGAAATATGTAAAAAAGAAAAATGTAACATGCTGTGTAAGGGCAACACAGTACAAATACATATACATTCAGTGGGGGATACAGTCAAAAGGTACCCACTCTCTTTTGATGTATCCTTTAATGTTTCAAAAAGAGATGTCTTTTGACACTGTCTTGAAGGAGCTCATCACACTGACATATTTGATAACAAAAGCAGATGAAAAAAACTGCAAAGCAAGGAAAGGTGAAATGACATGCAGACTGTTATTTAAATTAAAAATATATTGGGTCTCTTGAGTGACTCAGTCAGTTAAGCATCAGACCCTTGATTTTGGTTCAGGTCATGATCTCAGGGGTCTTAACTTTGAGCCCCTATCCGGCTCTGCACTGTCCCCACAGAGCCTGTTTGGAATTCTCTCATTCTCCCTCTCTCTCTTCCACTCCCCCAGTTGCTCATACACTTTCTCTCTCTCCCATTCTCTCTCTCTCTCCAAAAATAAGTAAAAATAAAACTTTAAAAAATGTATTGAAGGTATAACAAAAATAGATGTGCTATGATACTAAGGAGCCAGACTCTGAAGAGATTTGTAAAATATTGTAGGACTTTGGACTTAATCCTGTAAATGACAAGAGAAGGTTCTTTAAAGGCTTGTACAACAGGGAGTTAAATGGTGGTCAGATTTGTATTTTGGAGAAATAACTTTTGGGAGCAATTTATCTGGCTAGGGAAATAAAGTACCAAGTATTGTAATGACTGCAGATGTAAATCCAGAAGAGACCATTAAAAGGGTTGAACGAGATTTGGGAAGTAAGAATCAAAGATTCTGATATTGGTTGAATGTGGGAGTAGAATGAAGAGTCAAGGATGGCTCTATGTTTTTTATGCATTGTTGTTTATATGAATTCATTTATATGATAATCATTGTCTCCAGTCGGAGTGGGAACAGATCCTAGTTCTCCTACTTTTGTGTAGTTCTGTGGCTCAGACAGAATGAATTGTTAGCTCAAAGCTTTTTAACTTAAATGATGCAAAAGAACCAGCTAGAGTGAATGTTCAAACCAATTCTATTGACATGGGGACATAATAAGTATGAGAATTAAGACCTATGGAAATGTATAGCCAATGTAGCTTCTATCATATATATTTTCTCTTTCTTCCCCTCCTTGTCCTTCACCTTCCTCTTCTTCTCCTTTTCCTTCTCCTTCTTCATAATTAAAATAATCTAAGGGACACCTGGGTGGTTCAGTCGGTTGAGTGCTGAACTCTTGATTTTGACTCATGTCATGATCTCAGGGTTCCTGGGCTAAAACTCTGAGTTGGGCTCTGCCACTGACAGTGCAGAGCCTACCTGGGATTCTCTGTCTCTCCCTCTCTATTTCCCTCTGCTGCTAGAGCTCTCTCTCTCTCTCTCAAAATGAATAAAAAATAAAACTAAGGAAAAATAATCTAATAATTTTCAGGAAATAAAATAAAAGTTTATGTAACAAAGCATATGGAAAGGATTGTTGATCTGTAAATAGTTTACTTTGAAACATATGCCTTAGTATCTTAAAACCTCACATCCTTGTGATTAAAAATATTTAGTCATTTTTATACTATTAACTATGTTTTAACATATCTATAAATAAGAAAATGAAGACCCTTAAAAATCCTTATGGAATATGAGTTTATAACTTTAGAATTCATAAAGTTAATGGAAGAAAAAAAGATGAGTTGAAGGCTTTTGTAATAGTCTGAGTTAAATAGTTACTGTATAATGTGGGCATTTTCCAATGTAGGCATATGGAAATATGGCAAGATTTCCCTTTGATTCCTTTAAGGAAATTAACCTAAAAGAAATTATCTACTTTTTAATTTGGAGATTTCTAATATTTATTGTATATTATTTAATATAATTAAAATTATAAAGAATATAATGAATTAAAGAATAATTTCAATAGTATGCATATGTATCATTGGTTTATTCATAACAATTATATAATGTATATGATATTAAATCCCATCCTTATTTTCTCTTTTGAGTATCTAATAATTGGAGTAGCCAGGTGTTATATGGGTATTGGAAATGCTCTCTCTTTCTCTCTCTCTTTTTTTTTAATTTGAATGCCATCTGGCTTGTTGGCAACATGAAAAAACAGTTTTCATTTGTGGTTTAGTGATCTCATGAGTCTATTACTTGTTTTAGATTTATATGGAAGATGAGGAAATGCAAACACTTATATGCAGGCAATGAACTTTGAGCTCATTTAAAATGTCTTCTCATAATTATGTATAGAAAATTAAAACATATTCTTATCGTTTGTATTTTATGATTTATATAATTTCTGCTAGTTTGATAAATACAGGCTTATGTTCAGAGAAAAATATTTATAGGTAAACTTTATCTCCTACAATTGGTCAACAAGGTGAGATGTTACTATATGAAATGTTAAATACAACATTTTTTATCACTCTGGTTTAGAGGCACGATATTAGCATACCTTGGGAAACCAGTAATGCCCACAGACGTCACTGACCATCATATTTTTCTTTTCCTTTACCAGTCAGGATTTCTCTGAAAAATCATCCCATTTAATTCTAAACTTACAGGTTCATAAAAATGTATTTAAATAACTTTGGGGGCCACAAAGTGGCTTTGAATGTGAATTAAGATCTTTAAACTTGGAATCACTTATGAAGATTAATTTTATTTTGGCCAGCTCTATCTATAAATTCAGTGCCTCATCCCTTAATGTAATTAATACCACTACCCTGCACTCTTGAAGAGTAAGGCTGTTCTTAATTCCAAGTTCGCTTTCCTTTCTTTTCCTGTATTGGATCTTAGTATTTCTTTCTTTCAGCCAACTGCTTGTTTCCAGGTCCTACCCAGCACATATCACAACTTTTGGTATTTGGAAGCTGGAACTGGCTAATATTGACTGACCTAATCAGGATTTGGTAGGCAGGAACTGAACTCCCATCAGATTTTTTTCCTTGCTTGAAATTCTACAGTGCTTTGGAGAAGCAGTTATATTTGTAACTATCATGGAAAGTATTGACAATGAAAGTATAAATGACATGAATTTTCCCTCACCATACCCCAGTGTAAGAAATACTAATTACTTGGGGCGCCTGGGTGGCTTAGTTGGTTAAGCGTCCGACTTTCGCTTAGGTCATGATCTCAAGGTTCGTGGGTTCCAGCCCCGCGTCGGGCTCTGTGCTGACTGCCAGCTCAGAGCCTGCAGCCTGTTTCAGTCTGTGACTCCCTCTCTCTCTGACCCTCCCCTGCTCACGCTGTCTCTCTCTCTGTCTCCTAGAGATAAATTAAAAAAAAAAAAAATTAAAAAAAAAGAAAAAAGAAATACTAATTACTTAATTTCTCTAAATTAAAATATAAGTGAATGCCAGGCCCCAAGTTATAGGATGGTGTAATATTGAATTACATTAATGTGTCTCGGCATTTCTCACATAACCTAGGTTCGCACAAAAATTCTTAGGTTTAAAAGGTATGTAGGATATGCAGATAAAGGACTCTCCTTTTTTTAGTAGAAACATTTAAACTCAAGACTGCATCACTAATTAGAGAAGAGGCAGTTCTGCCCTTTGTGGCTCTACTTGGCTTTGCAACCCTTGGCCAGAACTGCAGCTTGGATCCTCAGAAGATATCCTCTGTGTGTATCAGGTTGCTATTTGCCCCCATGATTCTGCCATTTCTCCTTGGAACTTGGGGTGGGGGGAGTAGGAATTGGTTATCATTTCAAAACTTGAAATTCAATTTTGTGTCAGATAACTTGGGGGTCACATTAAATCTCTTTTTTTTTTAAGTTTATTTATATATATTGAGAGAGAGTTATCAGGACGAGCAGGGAAGAGACAGAGGGAGAGAGGGAGCAGAGAATCCCAAGTAGGCTCCACACTGTTAGCACAGAGCCTGGTGTGGGGCTCTAACTCACAAACTGTGAGATCATGATCTGAGCCAAAATAAAGAATCGGACACTTAACCAACTAAGCCACCCTAGCGTCCCACATTAAATCTCTTTTTAAGTGGTTGATTGCCCTACCAAATCTCTAACTCTTACCCCTTCTGGCATGCCTCACATTTTCTTTCTTCAATGAGCTTTTATTTATTTATTTATTTTTTTCTTCAATGAGCTTTTAAAAATACACTGCTAACTCTCCTTCCTGGGAATAGTGAGGAAGCAACTCACTGAGAAAACAGCCAGTTAGGTGTTTCTTTCTTCACTATTTATTCAATGATTCCTTTCATCAGAAGCCCGTGTGTCTCTTAATGAATGCCCCCTCCCACAAGCCCTATATAAATTTGAGGCACTGAATAGATTCCTAGGATAATTGCTTCCACCTAAAAAGCACAGTCTTCCATTATGGAACAGAAAACATAGATAACTTTTATGTGACTTGGATGGAGAATAGATTTTCAGAAGCATGTCTTAGTCTTCTTTGTTTGACTCATTACCATCCAGATGTGTGCTTGTTTTCTCTTTGTTTTATTCTCTTTATCACACAAGCATTTTTAATTCAACCTTAGTTTTAGCATAGACTCGTGGTATATTCTAAACCAGTAGTTACTTCTAAGAGTCCAGACTCATCCCTATATGCCATGCTGCAACTGAGTCAACACTCTTGTCTGAAAATCATCTTGATTTATCTCTGTAGATTGCTACCATATACTATGCATGTGCCCTGACTCTTTGCAATCCTGGATGAGGTCCTTATATATAGCAGATCTAAGCATGTATATGTTTGTTAGAAGTGCCACATTCTTTATTTTTCTTCTGAATCAAATCTGCTCTGCTCTAAAACCGCAGTACATTAGGACAACATACTCTACTAAAGAATACTATAGAAATACCCCTCCACACCAAGAATTGTCTTTCCTCTCTTATACTTGAGATATTTACTTCTCTTTCTTCAACTTTCTCCTTCACCTTGCTCTTCCTCAGAGATTGTTCCCTGGCTTACATTTCTCAGGAAACCCAAATGTCATACTCTGTATTCTTCAAAAATAAAAGCCAAATTCTACTTCTGTCCCTGTAGTACAAAAGGTCAAAGTGAAGAAGAGAAAAGATGTTTAGTTTGTGTGTATGTGCGCGTGTGTGCCTGTGTGTGTGTGTAGGATAATATAATGCTGGTCTATATCTCAATTATTTATCCTATAATATGCTTTCAAAATATCATAGTTATGGGGATTAATTATTTTAGTTGCTCTATTGCAAGAAATAAAAAGAATTGGAACTTATATAATAAAATAGGTGAGGAAGGGAAAGTTACTCTAGTGATTGGACACCAACTGAAGTAAAAACATTCACTGGAATATTTACTCATGAAACTCAAACCATTGAACTTGAGACCATAAATAAAATTAAAAGTAGCTATCAATGTTAATGTATTTTTTATCAGGTCTAGGACAGGATCTAGTTACATCTGCAACAGCTAATTTATAACCCTCTATTAAAACCACATTTAGATAAAATTGTTAAATATACATTTGAGCATTTTTTTCAGCTACTGAAGGGTTTTTACATTTTCCACTGGCCACTTAAGATCCTCTACATCAGAACATTCCCCAAAGCTGTACAGTGTTAATCAACTTTTTGTAGTTTTAATTTGCAAATATTTTATTACTTTATTCCAAACAAGTAGTAAAATGTAGATAAAAAATAGAATTAATTGCTTTACACTAGTAAACACAAGGCCTTGGATATTTACATTTTTATTTTCCAGTAAAGAAACATTTATTTCTTGTGCTTTCCATATACCATTTATTCTTATAACTAGTAGTAAGAGGTGGTATTCTTTTTAAGGTCATACAATGATAAGTAGCAAGGCAAATGTAGAAAGATCAGTCAGATGAATTCATTATCTAAGTGACTTTCAGACATCCATTTTGAATTGTGCATGAATAAATTTTGCTTCAGCATAATTAGAGATTTACATGTCTCTGCATATTCTTGATATTTAGATAATTACTAAAGATCTTCCATATATATATGATATGTATGTATATATATGTATGTATCATATATATATACACACATATGGGTAATATATGGATATATAATATATGGAAATATATATGCATATATATGCATATTTACTGAGAAACCCTTTGGGAACTCTTTCTAACATTATAAATTTAATAGCACACTATGTGAAATAATTTTTTTTGTTCAAAGGTACACATTAATTTGCTGAACTGAAAACATTGACTCCTAAAATATTTAAATTTTCCATGCTTGGGCACTTCAGGTATATTTATATATCTATTATCTTGTGTTTATTTTTCAGTGGTAAGTGATTTAACTCTAATCCTAGAAATTACTGCAAGGCATAAAAAATAATTCTCTTGGGGCGCCCGGGTGGCGTAGTTGGTTAAGCGTCCGACTTTCGCTTAGGTCATGATCTCGCGGTTCGTGGGTTCGAGCCCCGCGTCGGGCTCTGTGCTGACTGCCAGCTCAGAGCCTGGAGCCTGTTTCAGTCTGTGACTCCCTCTCTCTCTGACCCTCCCCTGCTCACG